>NW_015387600.1:73896-77743 GCF_001527695.2 Protobothrops mucrosquamatus
TTGTTTTCTTTTCTGCTTCCTAAATTAGTGTTTTCCCTGTGCTAGCCTACATAAACACTGTATTTGATCTACTTTGAACACCTGGAAAATTAATTGGTGTCTTTGAGCTTCTTTTATTTCCCTTTGTTTAATCTCCTTACATTTCTGGCTTCCAGGTTTTATTTAAAGTATAATTACCAGCTAGATATGTAGTATATATGTACATATCAAACATTTGCTTGTATGTTTTTGTTCATCTTATCAGTAGAACTCTATTCTACTGTCCTTGGGATCAGTTTGTACACTTAATATGAAGATTTGTCCATCCAAACTATTCCTGTTGTTTGGGTGTCTGGTGTTCATGAGAGAATTGGAAAAGATATTCTCCACTCAAAGTCTTAGTTTAATTGTTTGGACACATACTTTATGACTTTAAGAAATGATTCTCAACAGCTGAGATGCATAACACAGTAGGACATAAAAACAGTTTAGATAAAATGTGAGGTAAATCAAAGAAACTTTAATCCTTAAATCTTAGTGTAAATAATAAATATAACAACAGTGCTTTTGTTTTTGTTTTTTATTGGTGTAGACATCAATCAAGTTCTGGATGGTGACATGATGGGACCCAATTTGAGAAAAATTGTTGAGACTAGCTAACAGCAGGTGGCAGTATCTGGCAGACTTTCTCTGACCTCAAAAAAGCTAATGGTCAGATCTGGGTAGTCCTTACATGTGAGTCCATCAAGAAATTTCACCATATGAAAACTTTGCAAATTGGAAAAAAAATCTGGAAGAAAGCAACTCAAAATCAATTATACATTGTTGTCAGTGTTTTTAATTGATTCAAGAAAATAATGGAAAATAATCCATCATTATAGTTTCACAAATATTAGGACATATAGTTGCATAAATAGTATCAAGAAGTATATAATCTAGACCAGTATTTCTCAACCTTGACAATTTTAAGGCATGTGGACTTCAAGTGGCTGTGGAATTCTGGGAGTTGAAGTCCACATGCCTTAAAATTGTCAAGGTTGAGAAACACTGATCTAGACTGAAATTTTGTCCATAATTATACGTTTATACTAAGATCAAAGGAGGTATTTGGTATGAGTTATGATTGGCTTGATTTCCACCCCAACCCATCCTATTTGTATCATATTCAAAAAAGATATTTTTGTCAGTAGCCATTCATGCTAATACTACCTCCAGATTCAGGTGTTAAATACTGTCTGACCTCCTTGGAATCCTGAGGCTAACTAAAACCAAGCAATACTAAAGTGTGGGAAAATTTCCCTATTTTAGGACTACGAGGTCTGGAATATAGAAGTCAAATAATCACTAGATGGAAATAAAGAGATATAAAACTCCCTTTACTGCCATCTAGGACTTCTCTGCATTTTTGCAATAGCAAAATGGAAAACACAATGGCTTAAAAAGCAACCCTATTAGTGCTTCCTCTTAAATAACATTAACTATTTTCTTTGACAGATCTTCACATTTTCATTACAAGGCATTATTGTAAAATGCTATCTTTTAACCCAGTGGTGGCGAACCTATGGCATGGGTGCCAGAGGCGGCACTCAGAGCCCTCTCTGTGGGCACACGCGTCGTCGCCCCAGTCCTAGGCCTTCAGCTGGGTTTTATAAAACCTTTTCGCTTTAGGCCTCCGCTGCCGTGTGCAAAAAAAAAAAAGTTCAATCAATTTCAACTTCTCACAGGGAAAAAAAAAGATCTTGCAAAGTTGGAATTGATTGATTGAATGTCATGTGTCTGATTAACGAAACACTTAAAAGGACTTTCAGGCATATTTTTTTCCTAAAAGCATTTATTAAAGTTACAGAGATGTTAGTACGGCATGGTGGAAATGCTTAGATCTGAGATTTCAGTCCCATCCAGTCTGCCGTTACCACCGCAGACACGCCCACCCAATGGGCCACACACCCCAATTGGCCACACCCATCCAATGGGCCACACCTACCCAGCACCCGACGATGCATAAGTGGGTTTTGGGTTGCAGTTTGGGCACTCGGTCTCTAAAAGGTTCGCCATCACTGTTTCAACCATATGTTTCAACACATTAACTTTAACTGGCCAGTCTTTTAAATTTTGATGTTTTTTTTTTCTTTTTTTGGGTGGAAAGTGGTTTGTTCATTTTTATTATACAAGCATTGAAATTTTGGCCAACATACAAGGTTTGGTGGCATTCTAACCACTGCGCCACCAAGGCTCATTTAGGATGATGATTGCTAAATTTACAACACTGTTGCTGTTTGTTATACCTTACAGTGGTATAATTACTACAGAAATAGTCATACAGGTAGTCCTCGACCTATGACTGTAATGGAGCCTGTCCATTACTATTTCAAGTGGTGACAAATATTAAGTGAAACAGCCTCCTTAACAACCCTCACCCCCTGCTCTTCCTGATGCCAGCCTTTGGACATAGGTTTCAGGTTTCCTATGTTTTTGCTGCCTATCTCACTGCCTTTAGGACCCAGCTTCTACCATGTGCTGTAGCCGCTTTTTCTTTGGCGCTGAATTTTTTTCCTTCAGGTCCTAAAGGCAAAAAGCTTCAGAAAGATTTCTTTGCTTGCTTCCTTCTGTCAGATTGTAAAGTCTTCATCCTGGTTCATCCAAGCCGGGAATATTATCATTATTATTAGTATTAAATAAGCAACATGGCGACTGCTTTGGGAAGATGGTTACAGTTTATTGCAGAAGCAGAAAGATGGTTCTTCAGGAAAGAGCAGAGGAGAGAAGAAGAGACCCTGAGCACATGGCCAGTAGCATTTTATACCCTCTCTAGCTTTTTGTTTGGAAGTCTTCCTGTTCCTGTGGCATGAACTTTGAGGCTATTTCCTGTGTCACGTATTCTGACTTGAACCCAGGTGTGCCTCTCTGGTATTACTTGATGGTAATGGCTAGTCATATTATGTCCCAAAAGTCATCTGCTTCCCTGGGGATGGGGCTAATGACTCTTAAGAATTTCTTTTGTCTTTCTTGAGTTTCCTGGCTCCAACCTTCCCAATGGTCTTACATCTGCATTTCTATAGGGCTGGTTCCTGCTTGGGGCAAAGACATGATGCCAGGTTTGGTTTTTGGTTTTAAAAATCCTTTTTGAGGAAAAATTTCCTTCTCTGGGGGGCTCTGACTTCCCACACTAGCAAGAGCCAGAAGCACGTCCCCCAGAAAGCTCCAAAAGCAGTCACCATTTCCACAAGGAGTTGTTGGAGTGTTGCAAATGGCAGCAGCTTCCAGGAGACATGGGAAGCAGGCCTAGGCACTGCAAAGTGCTGTTAGGGTGGATTGGGGGCAGAGAGATGGGGGGCACTGCAGTATTCCTGTGGTCAGTCATAAGAACAAATGATTGTGGGGACACTGTAGCTGTCATAATTTTGAAACAAGAATATATGCTGTTTGGGGGTGTGTGTCTGTCATAACTTCAAATAGTCATTAAGTGACCTGTTTTATCTCAAGGACTACCTGTGATTCTAGGTGACAATCAGTATTAATCACAAAGATTCATTAGATGTAACTTTTATTCCCATCCAAAAATTCCCATTCAGTTCATTGTGGGCTGAACAAATAATGTACAGTGATAGGGTATCTCTTTCCCCCCACTTTTTCATATTAAAATGATATATTGTTTAAGATCAAAAAGGCTTTTTTTTAAGGGAATGGGGTTTAATCTTGAAGTTATTTCTTTTATTTGGGAGGAAAAATATTTCTCTGCAACTCTACCAATGAGAATGGTAGGGTGTAAAACAAATGAAAAACAACTTGATTTTGTTCCAGTAAAGGATGGGAACATTAAATACAAAACCAGCCAATTTCTTTTTCAAGCTTGTTAAGTTAAAGAAAG
>NW_015387600.1:78193-86289 GCF_001527695.2 Protobothrops mucrosquamatus
AGAAAGGGAAATCAAAGAAAATTATTTAAGTCCTTTCAGGGACACAAAATAAAATACCTTAAGTAACATTTTTAATAATTAGCTTTAAAGTTCTAAAGCTAAAGCTCTCAAAATCCTCAGTTCTGATCTGCACCTCAAACAAGATAGAGCAAAATAATTACTTAACCAACTACAGCAATAGGCAGGAACTGAGCCCATCGACAATAGTATTTCTTTCTTCCTCTCATCTTGACATCTAACTTTAGCAGACATTTTATGGTGGTTTAAATAATAAATCACAATTGGCTGTTTCATTACAGCAGCCAAAACCATAAATCCTGGTTTGAAACTACACAAGCTAAGTTGAATACAACACACAGAGTCTGAAATATTTATATATCTCATACTCTCGTGGTGGCGAACCTGTGGCACGCAGAGCCCTCTCTGTGGGCACGCGCGCCGTCACCCTGGGCCTTCAGCTCGTTTTTTTTAATAAAACCTTTTCGCTTTAGGCCTCTGCCACCGTGTGCAAAATAAAAAGTTTCAATCAATCAATCAATTTCAACTTATCGCGGGAAAAAAAAAGATCTTCAAAGTTGGAATTGATTGAACTTTTTAGTCCCACCCAGTCTGCCATTACCACCGCAGCCATGCCCACCCAATGGCCCACGCCCGCCCGGCACCCAACAATACATAAGTGGGTTTTGGGTTGCAGTTTGGGCACTCAGTCTCTAAAAGGTTCACCATCACTGTCATACTCTGTGGATTTTTGTTTCTCAGTATCACATAGAAAGTTTTAGATTAGCTATCAAGGCATCTTCACTATTGTATCAGAATAGAAATTTTCTCTCATTTTACAGAAAAGAGTGATGATTAAAAACATTCCTCCAGAGGATAATGCTTCTGCTTTTATAGTCCCTAAAAAGGATGGTGGATGTAGACTCATATTAGGCCATTGCCCTCTCAACATCTCTTTGATATGATATTGATCTCTTCTATTCTCCCTTTCCTACTTGAAGTTGGCTTACATCTATAGACTTGTTGGATACATATTTTCACATCATCATTTCTTCTTTTTCCACCCATCAACTTTTATTTGGCTTTTTCATGGCCCAAAGATTATTTTCTGGGCATAGTTTCTATGAATTTCCTCTACTTCTAAGGCATAATTCCATTCTCTTATTAAATTAGAAGCTTTTTGCTATGTATTCCTGTAGAAAGCTATTCTACCATGTAGCTCAAATCTTTTCTCTTTTACAGCACTTCAGTCTTTGGGTCAGTTATGCAGTCTGCCTTTCCATCGAAGATTATCCTGTTTGAAGGGAAGCAATACATACGCCTATCTCAGCCTTCCATCCTTCCAAGGTTGGTAAAATGAGGACCCAGATTGTTGGGGGCAATATGCTGACTCTGTAAAACCGCTTAGAGAAGGCTGTAAAGCACTGTGAAGTGGTATATAAATCTAAGTGCTATTGTTATTGCTATACCCCATTATTAGGATACCATATACTTCAAGTGCTCATATATAGAATCCTTCTCCAAGAGAAGTCAGTGTCTACATCATTTTCCAAGTGTCGGGCCTCATGGCAACTGCAACTTCAATTTTCCAGTTATTTAAACATAGAGGTATTTTACCGAATATGGACATTGCATAATTTACCTCATAGTTGTGCTGTGGCAAATTATTACTGTGCAAAATTTAGACAATCTCACCAAAGGCATTACATTTATATCTTCCACAAAAGTCTTCACTATCATTCCCTCTCCATAGTTGGATGAGGAGCTCAGTTTCAATTTTTTTGCATCCAAGGTGCCTAAACTTGAGCTTTTTACAGTTCGCAAGATTTCCAGGGCTGTTTCTGCAACAAGACTGTTTAAATTGTATCAGATAGTTCTGTGGTGATTTAGTAGATAAAGAAGCAAACTATTACAGAATTTATATCTTTTTTTTTCATCTTACATCACAGATCTGGCAGTGTTACACTGATCACTCAATTTATCTGGAATCTATATTCTGGAAAATAAAATATTCTTGCTAAATACTTCAGATATACCAGCATGGTATTCAAAATCTGAAGTCTGGCAATCTGGGTGTTTTATAAATATAGTACTGTAAAATAACCAATCAGTTTTTCAACCGAGGAAATTCCACATCTGACTCATTTTCGATATGACTTGAAGACCATGCCTATTCTTCACAGCTAGAGCAGAAGAAATCCCAGCAGTTTATTTTCTTTTTTTGGAACAAATCCGTTTTAAATATGCCTATATGCTGTCCAGAAACTGGGCAAATATCAACAGACAGCTTGATGAATTGCATTGTTTTGCATCTTGACAACCATAAGTCATCTTATTCTTGCCCATTGAGAGTACCTTTGCTTCCTATATCACCCACTAACTCTTCATTAACAAGGACAGGTTTTCCATCCAATTTCCTCTACATTATAGCATAAGAGATTCAATTCTGCAACCCTCTAGGATGCAGTAGAACATGTTATTTTGGGTTCTCACCAGTATTTCACTATGCAGCTAAAACAGTGCTTTTTTTGTTAAAAAAACATAACCCTTTTCACCACCAGTATGATGGAATATGCTGCTATTAAGGTGAGTAGCTGCCCCACAAGAGGTAAGTATTTCCCCATCCCTTAGGTGTATGTTTTGCTCTTTTGAGGCATCTCATCCTGAGAGCTATATAAGCTCTGTATGATATAATTTCTCATTTTCCTGTACTCCTAAAGCATAAAACAGCATAAAAGGTTGGGATGCCTGCTGGAAGGATTGTGGATTGGCATCGCACAATTGCAGTAGGCAAAATGTACTGACACAGGTTGTTATGCAGAATGTAGCCTCATCATACTGAGGTCACTAATTTTTTTTTACATCTGGATGGTGCATAAACATAATTGGCAGAGCTCAACTGAAAATGCCCATGGAGTTTCCAGAGACCCTGGGAACATACTGGTCACTTCTCATGAGTCTTCTGCTTGTTTATGCTTTTTTTCCCTCTTCCTAAACATATTACCCATTTGGCTGGCATAACCATAGGATATGTTTGATCCCAGAACAGAGAACTGGTATGTTTTCTTTAAGAAATGCTTAAAGATGGATGAATGAATTGCTCCATTCTAACACAAGAGTTTTCAATTTTTTTACTTTGGCTAGTCACAACATTTAATCATTCAATTTTTTATTAGTATTCTGGATCAAGGGCCAAGTTTATAAGAGATGCTGCCTGATTTCACTAGGGAAGCTCTTGGCTCACAATTCTGCAAAATGTAATATGAACTATAATACTGCAAAAAAGCAACTAAAGAACAAATATGCAACTGAAACGTAAAAAAGAACTGTAACTGTCTTCCCTCTTCTATTCACTAATAAACTGATGCCTGTTTTAGCTGCATAAGAACACAAGAAACAGTCTTATATTAACTTAATAATTGATCCATTTTTTTATTTACCACTAATGGACAAAAATTCTCTTATTTTTCCAAGTGTCTTCCATGGTTTGGATTGAACCTGAAGCCCTTTCCATATAATGTAGATGAACTTCCAATGACCTGTGAAACTGTTTAAAATTAAATTGTTAAATTTGTTAATTTTTTAAAATTTACTGAAAGTACAATTTCCACCATTCTATAATTAAATCCTTAAGATAGATTATCAGATAAATAATTGATCAAATTCTAATTTAAAAAACATAGCTATGTACAAATATCCATACTATGCAATAAAATCAGTTGCAGAATTAAGTATCTAACAAAAACTAGAAATGGAACCAATTCAAGAATTAAAAAAGTGAATTAGTAAATACAACTCTTAAATTAATGAATGAGTACAATAATAATAATAATAATAATAATAATAATAATAATAATAATAATAATAATAATAATAATAATAATAATAACAATAATAATAATAAAGTTGGAAGGGACCTTGGAGGTCATCAAGTCCAACCCCCTGCTCAGGCAGGTAACCCTATACCATTTTGGACAAATGGCTGTCCAGTTTCTTCTTAAAAACTTCCAGTGTTGGAGCATTCACCGCTTCTGGAGGCAGGTTGTTGCACTGGTTAATTGTTCTAACTGTCAGGAAGTTTCTCCTTAGNTTGTTTTCTTTTCTGCTTCCTAAATTAGTGTTTTCCCTGTGCTAGCCTACATAAACACTGTATTTGATCTACTTTGAACACCTGGAAAATTAATTGGTGTCTTTGAGCTTCTTTTATTTCCCTTTGTTTAATCTCCTTACATTTCTGGCTTCCAGGTTTTATTTAAAGTATAATTACCAGCTAGATATGTAGTATATATATATATACATATCAAACATTTGCTTGTATGTTTTTGTTCATCTTATCAGTAGAACTCTATTCTACTGTCCTTGGGATCAGTTTGTACACTTAATATGAAGATTTGTCCATCCAAACTATTCCTGTTGTTTGGGTGTCTGGTGTTCGTGAAAGAATTGGAAAAGATATTCTCCACTCAAAGTCTTAGTTTAATTGTTTGGACACATACTTTATGACTTTAAGAAATGATTCTCAACAGCAGAGATGCATAACACAGTAGGACATAAAAAACAGTTTAGATAAAATGTGAGGTAAATCAAAGAAACTTTAATCCTTAAATCTTAGTGTAAATAATAAATATAACAACAGTGCTTTTGTTTTTGTTTTTTATTGGTGTAGACATCAATTAAGTTCTGGATGGTGACATGATGGGACCCAATTTGAGAAAAATTGCTGAGACTAGCTAACAGCAGGTGGCAGTATCTGGCAGACTTTCTCTGACCTCAAAAAAGCTAATGGTCAGATCTGGGTAGTCCTTACACGTGAGTCCATCAAGAAATCTCACCATATGAAAACTTTGCAAATTGGAAAAAAAATCTGGAAGAAAGCAACTCAAAATCAATTATACATTGTTGTCAGTGTTTTTAATTGATTCAAGAAAATAATGGAAAATAATCCATTATTATAGTTTCACAAATATTAGGACATATAGTTGCATAAATAATATCAAGAAGTATATAAACTAGACCAGTGTTTCTCAACCTTGACAATTTTAAGGCATGTGGACTTCAACTGGCTGTGGAATTCTGGGAGTTGAAGTCCACATGCCTTAAAATTGTCAAGGTTGAGAAACACTGATCTAGACTGAAATTTTGTCCATAATTATACGTTTATACTAAGATCAAAGGAGGTATTTGGTATGAGTTATGATTGGCTTGATTTCCACCCCAACCCATCCTATTTGTATCATATTCAAAAAAGATATTTTTGTCAGTAGCCATTCATGCTAATACTACCTCCAGATTCAGGTGTTAAATACTGTCTGACCTCCTTGGAATCCTGAGGCTAACTAAAACCAAGTAATACTAAAGTGTGGGAAAATTTCCCTATTTTAGGACTACGAGGTCTGGAATATAGAAGTCAAATAATCACTAAATGGAAATAAAGAGATATAAAACTCCCTTTACTGCCATCTAGGACTTCTCTGCATTTTTGCAATAGCAAAATGGAAAACACAATGGCTTAAAAAGCAACCCTATCAGTGCTTTCTCTTAAATAACATTAATTATTTTCTTTGACAGATCTTCATATTTTCATTACAAAGCATTATTGTAAAATGCTATCTTTTAACCCAGTGGTGGCGAACCTATGGCATGGGTGCCAGAGCCGGCACTCAGAGCCCTCTCTGTGGGCACACGCGTCATCGCCCCAGTCCTAGGCCTTCAGCTGGGTTTTATAAAACCTTTTCGCTTTAGGCCTCTGCTGCCGTGTGCAAAAAAAAAAAAAGTTCAATCAATTTCAACTTCTCGTGGGAAAAAAAAAGATCTTGCAAAGTTGGAATTGATTGATTGAATGTCATGTGTCTGATTAACGAAACACTTAAAAGGACTTTCAGGCATATTTTTTTCCTAAAAGCATTTATTAAGGTTACAGAGATGTCAGTACCGCATGGTGGAAATGCTTAGATCTGAGATTTCAGTCCCATCCAATCTGCCGTTACCACCGCAGACAGCCCCACCCAATGGGCCACACCCCCCAATTGGCCACACCCAGCCAATGAGCCACATCTACCTGGCACCTGACGATGCATAAGTGGGTTTTGGGTTGCAGTTTGGGCACTCGGTCTCTAAAAGGTTCACCATCACTGTTTTAACCATATGTTTCAACACATTAACTTTAACTGGCCAGTCTTTTAAATTTTGATGTTTTTTTTCTTTTTTTTTGGTGGAAAGTGGTTTGTTCATTTTTATTATACAAGCACTGAAATTTTGGCCAACATACAAGGTTTGGTGGCATTCTAACCACTGCGCCACCAAGGCTCATTTAGGATGATTGCTAAATTTACAACACTGTTGCTGTTTGTTATACCTTACAGTGGTATAATTACTACAGAAATAGTCATACAGGTAGTCCTCGACCTATGACTGTAATGGAGCCTGTCCATTACTATTTCAAGTGGTGACAAATATTAAGTGAAACAGCCTCCTTAACAACCCTCACCCCCTGCTCTTCCTGATGCCAGCCTTTGGACATAGGTTTCAGGTTTCCTACGTTTTTGCTGCCTATCTCACTGCCTTTAGGACCCAGCTTCTACCATGTGCTGTAGCCGCTTTTTCTTTTTCTTCCTAAAGCAGTGGTTCTCAACCTTTTTAATGCCGCGACCCCAACCGGTTGTAAGTCGAGGACTAAACCGGTCGTAAGTCGAGGACTACCCAACCGGTCATAAGTCGAGGACTTTCCCTGCCCGGGAGCGCCGCACATGCGTGGTTCCGCCCCCTGCGCTGGCCGAGGCATAGCTGGCAAGCGACAGAGACGGAGCAGGCCGACCACCAGCTGGCCCAGCCCAAGGGAGGTAAGGCACTCGCCGGAAAAGGGGGAAAAAATGGCGGACAAAAAAAATGGCGGACAACCTTGCTTGGCGACCCCCATGAAATGGTCGATCGACCCCAAATGGAGTCCCGACCCACAGGTTGAGAACCACTGTCCTAAAGGCAAAAAGCTTCAGAAAGATTTCTTTGCTTCCTTCCTTTCCTCTCTTCAGCCTGATAGTGACTCATCAAGATAAGTAACTTACAGATTTTGTCACCCTCTTTCCAGGCATGCAGTAAATTAGCAAATTAAGTGGTTAAAATAGATTGAGATTGGAGGGCAGAGGTGGAGAGTTTAGTTTCAGCAGATAATGGGGGGGGGGAGAGGGAAAACAACTCTGTCCCGCCCAGCTTTGCTTTTTTATTGAAGAAATGTGGGTTTCTGGGGGAGAAAGGGGGTAAGCAAGAGAAACATATTGGGAAGCTTGCCCTGAAGCTGCCACTTTTGCATGCAGGCAGCTGACTTCCCAAAGCTAGTGTCAGAAGTAAGTCTTCATCCTGGTTCATCCAAGCTGGGAATATTATCATTATTATTATTATTAAATAAGCAACATGGCGACTGCTTTGGGAAGATGGTTACAGTTTATTGCAGAAGCAGAAAGATGGTTCTTCAGGAAAGAGCAGAGGAGAGAAGAAGAGACTGAGCACATGGCCGGTAGCATTTTATACCCTCTCTAGCTTTTTGTTTGGAAGTCTTCCTGTTCCTGTGGCATGAACTTTGAGGCTATTTCCTGTGTCACGTATTCTGACCTGAACCCAGGTGTGCCTCTCTGGTATTACTTGATGGTAATGGTTAGTCATATTATGTCCCAAAAGTCATCTGCTTCCCTGGGGATGGGGCTAATGACTCTTAAGAGGTTCTTTGTCTTCTTGAGTTCCTGGCTCCAACCTTCCTGATGGTCTTACATCTGCATTTCTATAGGGCTGGTTCCTGCTTGGGGCAAAGACATGATGCCAGGTTTGGTTTTTGGTTTTAAAAATCCTTTTTGAGGAAAAATATTTTTCTGCCTTTTTAATATTTCCTTCTCTGGGGCTCTGACTTCCCACTCGTCGCTCCCATGTAACACCGCTGCTGCGCGAGCTGCACTGGTTACCAGTGGTCTTCCGGGTGCGCTTTAAGGTGTTAGTTACCACCTTTAAAGCGATCCATGGCATCGGACCTGGCTACCTCCGAGACCGCCTTCTGCCACAGATTCCCTCCCATAGACCGGTACGCTCCCACAGAGCGGGCCTCCTCAGGGTGC
>NW_015387600.1:87682-108737 GCF_001527695.2 Protobothrops mucrosquamatus
AGAAAGGGAAATCAAAGAAAATTATTTAAGTCCTTTCAGGGACACAAAATAAAATACCTTAAGTAACATTTTTAATAATTAGCTTTAAAGTTCTAAAGCTAAAGCTCTCAAAATCCTCAGTTCTGATCTGCACCTCAAACAAGATAGAGCAAAATAATTACTTAACCAACTACAGCAATAGGCAGGAACTGAGCCCATCTACAATAGTATTTCTTTCTTCCTCTCATCTTGACATCTAACTTTAGCAGACATTTTATGGTGGTTTAAATAATAAATCACAATTGGCTGTTTCATTACAGCAGCCAAAACCATAAATCCTGGTTTGAAACTACACAAGCTAAGTTGAATACAACACACAGAGTCTGAAACATTTATATATCTCATACTCTCGTGGTGGCGAACCTGTGGCACGCAGAGCCCTCTCTGTGAGTATGCGCGCCGTCGCCCTGGGCCTTCAGCTCGTTTTTTTTAATAAAACCTTTTCGCTTTAGGCCTCTGCCACCGTGTGCAAAAAAAAAAAAGGTTCAATCAATCAATCAATTTCAACTTCTTGCAGGGAAAAAAAAAAGATCTTCAAAGTTGGAATTGATTGAACTTTTTAGTCCCACCCAGTCTGCCATTACCACCGCAGCCATGCCCACCCAATGGCCCACGCCCGCCCAGCACCCAACAATACATAAGTGGGTTTTGGGTTGCAGTTTGGGCACTCGGTCTATAAAATGTTCGCCATCACTGTCATACTCTGTGGATTTTTGTTTCTCAGCATCACATATAAAGTTTTAGATTAGCTATCAAGGCATCTTCACTATTGTATCAGAATAGAAATTTTCTCTCATTTTACAGAAAAGAGTGGTGATTAAAAACATTCCTCCAGAGGATAATGCTTCTGCTTTTATAGTCCCTAAAAAGGATGGTGGATGTAGACTCATATTAGGCCATTGCCCTCTCAACATCTCTTTGATATGATATTGATCTCTTCTATTCTCCCTTTCCTACTTGAAGTTGGCTTACATCTAAAGACTAGTTGGATGCATATTTTCACATCTGCAAAGTACCTATCATCATTTCTTCTTTTTCCACCCATCAACTTTTATTTGGCTTTTTCATGGCCCAAAGATTATTTTCTGGGCATAGTTTCTATGAATTTCCTCTACTTCTAAGGCATAATTCCATTCTCTTATTAAATTAGAAGCTTTTTGCTATGTATTCCTGTAGAAAGCTATTCTACCATGTAGCTCAAATCTTTTCTCTTTTACAGCACTTCAGTCTTTGGGTCAGTTATGCAGTCTGCCTTTCCATCGAAGATTATCCCGTTTGAAGGGAAGCAATACATACGCCTATCTCAGCCTTCCATCCTTCCAAGGTCGGTAAAATGAGGACCCAGATTGTTGGGGGCAATATGCTGACTCTGTAAAACCGCTTAGAGAAGGCTGTAAAGCACTGTGAAGTGGTATATAAATCTAAGTGCTATTGTTATTGCTATACCTCATTATTAGGATACCATATACTTCAAGTGCTCATATATAGAATCCTTCTCCAAGAGAAGTCAGTGTCTACATCATTTTCCAAGTGTTGGGCCCCATGGCAACTGCAACTTCAATTTTCCACTTATTTAAACATAGAGGTATTTTACCGAATATGGACATTGCATAATTTACCTCATAGTTCTGCTGTGGCAAATTATTACTTTGCAAAATTTAGACAATCTCACCAAAGGCATTACATTTATATCTTCCACAAAAGTCTTCACTATCATTCCCTCTCCAGTTTGCAAGATTTCCAGGGCTGTTTCTGCAACAAGACTGTTTAAATTGTATCAGATAGTTCTGTGGTGATTTAGTAGATAAAGAAGCAAACTATTACAGAATTTATATCTTTTTTTTCCTCTTACATCACAGATCTGACAGTGTTACATTGATCACTCAATTTATCTGGAATCTATATTCTGGAAAATAAAATATTCTTGCTAAATACTTCAGATACACCAGCATGGTATTCAAAATCTGAAGTCTGGCAATACAATACTGTAAAATAACCAATCAATTTTTCAACCGAGGAAATTCCACATCTGATTCATTTTCGATATGACTTGAAGACCATGCCTATTCTTCACAGCTAGAGCAGAGAAATCCCAGCAGTTTATTTTCTTTTTTTTTTGGAACAAATCCATTTTAAATATGCCTATATGCTGTCCAGAAACTGGGCAAATATCAACAGACAGCTTGATGAATTGCATTGTTTTGCATCTTGACAATCATAAGTCATCTTATTCTTGCCCATTGAGAGTACCTTTGCTTCCTATATCACCCACTAACTCTTCATTAACAAGGACAGGTTTTCCATCCAATTTCCTCTACATTATAGCATAAGAGATTCAATTCTGCAACCCTCTAGGATGCAGTAGAACATGTTATTTTGGGCTCTCACCAGTATTTCACTATGCAGCTAAACAGTGCTTTCTTTGTTAAAAAAAACATAACCCTTTTCACCACCAGTGTGATGGAATATGCTGCTATTAAGCTGCCCCACAAGAGGTAGGTATTTCCCCATCCCTTAGGTGTATGTTTTGCTCTTTTGAGGCATCTCATCCTGAGAGCTATATAAGCTCTGTATGATATAATTTCTCATTTTCCTGTACTCCTAAAGCATAAAACAGCATAAAAGGTTGGGATGCCTGCTGGAAGGATTGTGGATTGGCATCGCGCAATTGCAGTAGGCAAAATGTACTGACACAGGTTGTTATGCAGAATGTAGCCTCATCATACTGAGGTCACTAATTTTTTTTACATCTGGATGGTGCATAAACATAATTGGCAGAGCTCAACTGAAAATGCCCATGGAGTTTCCAGAGACCTTGGGAATATACTGGTCACTTCTCATGAGTCTTCTGCTTGTTAATGCTTTTTTTCCCTCTTCCTAAACATATTACCCATTTGGCTGGCATAACCATAGGATATGTTTGATCCCAGAACAGAGAACTGGTATGTTTTCTTTAAGAAATGCTTAAAGATGGATGAATGAATTGCTCCATTCTAACACAAGAGTTTTCAATTTTTTTACTTTGGCTAGTCACAACATTTAATCATTCAATTTTTTATTAGCATTCTGGATCAAGGGCCAAGTTTATAAGAGATGCTGCCTGATTTCACTAGGGAAGCTCTTGGCTCACAATTCTGCAAAATGTAATATGAACTATAATACTGCAAAAAAGCAACCAAAGAACAAATATGCAACTGAAACGTAAAAAAGAACTGTAACTGTCTTCCCTCTTCTATTCACTAATAAACTGATGCCTGTTTTAACTGCATAAGAACACAAGAAACAGTCTTATATTAACTTAATAATTGATCCATTTTTTTATTTACCACTAATGGACAAAAATTCTCTTATTTTTCAAGTGTCTTCCATGGTTTGGATTGAACCTGAAGCCCTTTCCATATAATGTAGATGAACTTCCAATGACCTGTGAAACTGTTTAAAATTAAATTGTTAAATTTGTTAATTTTTTAAAATTTACTGAAAGTACAATTTCCACCATTCTATAATTAAATCCTTAAGATAGATTATCAGATAAATAATTGATCAAATTGTAATTTAAAAAACATAGCTATGTACAAATATCCATACTATGCAATAAAATCAGTTGCAGAATTAAGTATCTAACAAAAACTAGAAATGGAACCAATTCAAGAATTAAAAAAGTGAATTAGTAAATACAAGTCTTAAATTAATGAATGAGTACAATAATAATAATAATAATAATAATAATAATAATAATAATAATAATAATAATTTATTATTATTATTTCAACCTTCCCTGGAACCTCCAGTAGTTCAGGTTGGGGGACGAGTCCGTCCATTGGGATATGGTAAAACCTGTTTACCGACAGGTCAAAGAAGAATTTTTGAAGGTCACAACCTCGTAAGTGGCGAAGACCTCCCAGGTTGTTGCACTGGTTAATTGTTCTAACTGTCAGGAAGTTTCTCCTTAGTTCTAGGTTGCTTCTCTCCTTGATTAGTTTCCATCCGTTGCTTCTTGTCCTGCCTTCAGACGCTTTGGAAAATAACTCTGACATTTTTTTCAAAAAAGAAAAAAGTCTACACACCATAATTTATTTAACCATGGTTTACTGAATAAAGCACATATACCTACATTCACGATATGCTAACCCATACCAAGTGTCAAATCAGTTTAATCAAGTGGCAGCAGAAAAAAGAAGCAGAGGTATTGGGAGTTAGCTAGTTTTGTCTCTCTTAATCATCAACTAGTAACAGTGATTCTATCACTATTTGCATTCTAGAACTATTTGCATTCCATCTGGTTGTTATAAGAATTGAAACATTTAAAAACAAATTGGAGTTTACATCCTTGTCCATTCCTTTTCTTTTGTACAGTTTTAGAAGCCAGATTTGAAATTTCAGCTGAATGTAAAATGACCCCACCCAAAGTTTACAAACATACATTCTTGTATGCTGCCCAGTTTCTTGGGCTGTCAACTTCCATATTAAAATATTTTCCCTCATCACTTTTTTATGTGGATGTGTATATATAAACAGCATGTGTATGGGTGAAATACACACACAGCTTGCCAAAATCAATCCATGCTGGAGTCTTCTAAAGTCTACTGTGAAAAATCTACATGTCATTTCAAAAATAAAACTGCTTGTCTTCATGGGCTTTTACCCTTCTTTTGACCACTGTCTATTGATGTCCAGTGGGTTATGTGAGATTGTAAATTCTTCTAAGAACTGAAAATATGAATGCTTGTAATTGAGTCATCCAAGGGAGATAACTTTAATGGATTCACATTTGCATAAGGTATGTCCTAATAATTTTTGATACTCGTAAATGAAGGCAAATATACGTGTCCCAGGATAATGTTGCAGGATTCAATCTGAGTTGGTCGCCAGGATTGAAGGTTTATTTTTCCAAGCTTTCAGGCTCATGCTGGAGCACATCCTCATGTAACTTCTCTTTCTGCAGTATGTGGAGTATTTTTGATATAGTTAAATATGGCAGACTTCTGATCTGCTTCTATGAGATAAGGTCTGGAAACAAATTTAGAATAGAATAGAGAAGAGAAGAGAAGAGCTGGAAGGGACCTTGGAGGTCTTCTAGTCCAGCCCCCTGCTCAAGCAGGAGAACCTATACCAGTGAGTGCAAACCTTTTAGAGACCGAGTGCCCAAACTGCAACCCAAAACCCACTTATGTATCATCGGGTGCTGGGTGGGTGTGGCCCATTGGGTGGGCGTGGCTGCGGTGGTAACGGCAGACGGGGACTAAAAAGTTCAATCAATTCCAACTTTGCGAGATCTTTTTTTTTTCCTGCGAGAAGTTGAAATTGATTGATTGAACCTTTTTTTTTTGCACATGGTGGCGGAGGCCTAAAGCGAAAAGGTTTTATAAAACCCAGCTGAAGGCTTAGGACTGGGGCGACGGCGCGCATGCCCACAGAGAGGGCTCTGCGTGCCACCTGTGGCACGCGTGCCATAGGTTCACCACCACGGACCTGTACCATTTGAGACAAATGACTGTCTAGTCTCTTCTTTAAAATCTCCAGTGATGGAGCACCCACAATATCTGGAGGCAAGCTGTTCCACTGGTTAATTGTCCTGTCAGGAAGTTTCTCCTTAATTCCAGGTTGCTTTTCTCTTTGATCAGTTTCTAACCATTGTTTCTCATCCTTTCCTCTGGTGCTTTGGTGAATAACGTGACTCCCTCTTCTTTGTGGCAGCTGCTCAAATACTGGAATACTGCTATCATGTCTCTCCTATTTCTTCTTTTCTTTAGACTAGCCAAACCCAAGTCCTGCAGCCATTCTACGTATGTTTTAGTCTCCAGGCCTTTGATCATCTTAGTTGCTCTTCTCTGAATTTTTTCCAAACTCTCAACATTTTTTTTGTGATATGACCACCAAAATTGGCTGCAGTATTCCAGGTGTGGTCTTATTAGGGCAAGCATGTCAAACTCGCGATGTCACGTGACGCCGTGCAACGTATTGCGACTTTTCCCCCATTGCCGGCAATGGGGTAGATGCGATTTCAGCATGATGCATCTGGGCCGTAGGCCAGCAGTTTGACATACCTGTACTAGGGTTTTATAAAGCAGTACTAATACTTCACGTGATCTTGATTCTATACCTCTGTTTATACAACCCAGGATTGAATTAGCTTTTTTGGTTGCTGCTGCACACTGCTGGCTCATAGTCAAGTGATCGTCCACTAGGACTCCAAGGTCCCTCTCACAGCTACTGTTTTTGAGCCAGGTCTCACCTAATCTGTACTTGTACCCTTGATTTTTCCTGCCTAAATGTAAAACTTTGCTTTTCTCCACATTGAAACTCATGTATCTGTGCATAGTTTCATAATCTTTGCTTCAGAAGCTTGGTAATTATATTTCCAAGGCATTAGGACAGTCATCAAGTGCTATAGGATAAGGTATTATCTGCTTTCGGATAAAAACTTAATCAAGAAATAATGTGCATATTCTAAATTTTTGCCTGGATGCAATACAGTACTGGGTTGGATGATAGTGTATTTATTTATTCATTGTATTTATATAGCCACCCAGGTCAAAAAATATGATTCTGGGCAGCTTACAGGAAACAATCAAAATAAAAACAATAATCAAACAATAAATGCAAAGATTGAATGTTGACAATTTTATGGTGCATGATTCCTGAAAAGGGGAATTGGAATGTCATGAAAGGAAAAGCTACGTGGTTTGGGGTGCTTCTACGGTCATCAATCATTATTAAAGGCTCAGATAGCCTTTGTGACCAAGAAAAATAGTTTAAGTAACATAACATGTTTTAAACAACCAATCAGAGATTATTCTCCAGAAAAAGGGCAAGGCAGTATAAAATCAAATTACTATTACTTGGGTTAAATTTCTTTCTTCGTCCATTTAATTGTATTTGACTTTCAGAGCCTTTATTGCCTCTCTCCTTTATTCCATATATTTTACACCAGGGGTGTCAAACTGCCGGCCCACGGGCCGGATGTGTCATAATGAAACTGTGCCCACCCCATTGACGGCAATGGGGAAAAAGCTTGCGACGTCATGTGACGTCGCAAGTTTGACATGTCTGTTTTACACTTCATGTAATATTTCTAGGTTTAAATCAGAATCTTGACAATATCTATCCAGTATGGTCTCTATTTTCTAGTATCATCAAACCATTCCTCACCAATTTTATAAGAGATTTGAAACAGTGGTATGACCAAAATATTTTGGTAAACTTAACTTCCAGTGAGATTTCTGATTGTAGTCTGAAATCTTGTTAATTATTTTTGCTATGCGAGCTATGCAGTGGCCATCTCCATACCCACTAACTTAAATGAGTTTTCTTCTAGCTGCCTTTTTTATTATCCGATTTTCCCTCTCATATTTAGTTCTAAGAAAAGCAATAGCATTTGCTCTTCTGCAATGATATTTATATCCTTGCTTTTCAGACTTTTTCCAAGCTAGTCATTGCAGTGTGGCCAGGTGATATTCTGCATTTATTTTCCTATTTGATTTCTGTTCTGTCTCCTGTTTGGTTGATTTTGGAATTGGGGAAATGAAGTCCTGGACTGACTCAGTTTCTTTGTTCACGATTTCCATCATTTCCAGCTATTGTGTTCTTGATATTTAACTACAATCTAGCTTTTTCATTCTCTGCCTGTTGTTTTATGTCATTTTCTGCCAATAGAATGGGATTTATACACCTTTGTTAATGTTTCTGCTACCAATTTCATTCCAATTTCAACTCATCTATGTTAAGGTTCCTCAACATTATCTCTATGTAGAAATGAAGAAAGATGAGGATAAAATACTTCTTAGTCTTGAACTAGTCCATGTTTCCATAAGTTATTCTGAATTGGCTTCTTTGTTGTTGTATAAATTATTCTATTAACTGAACCAAGTGTTCTAGAATGCCCATTTCTTCCAGATACATACATTATTTTTCATGTTCAATGCAGTCAAAAACTTTGTTATATGAAGCATAATTATATCTCCTTTTGAAATGCATTTGCTTATTTCATAATTCATCAAACATTTGCAATGTGATCTTGAGTTGTCTTCCCCTTCTGAAACCAGCCTGTTACTTTTATCAGTTGAATTAAATACTACAGATAAAAATCAACTACTTATAAAATAAGGCGCTCCATATTATTCCAACTGCATAAACACATCAAAACAATTTTTACACAAATTATTATTGTACATACAAACACACACATTTTTACACAGATTCCTGTCTACAGGAATCAGGACATAAAATCACACTTGCTTACTGTCATACATGAGACCAGTAGAAATAAGAACTCTTGAGGCAATTGCTTTCCTCAAAGAACACTTTTAGGGCTACATAATATCAGCACAAACAAAGGTGAAACCAAGACTGAAAGTTACCCCTCAAAAGGTTACAAAGTAAAAATTGAACTCCCCGACCCTTAGTGTGTCATAAATCACAATCCCCAATTATCACCTTTGGCGGGCTTCCTAATGGTAGCTCCAGCCTGCCAAACATTTAGACTTCTTGACCTTGGTTCCCACAAGAAAGTGGGAACTAAAAGAATGCATCTCCCCCTTCCCATTGCTGTGGCAACCGAAAAGCGAAGAAACATGGCTGAATTCAGAGCATTTGAAGGTTTGACACTTACTCCATAAGTAGTAACTGATTTACTCGCAGGTAAGTGCGCACAATCTGCTGGTTCAGTACATGGCTTTATTTATTTAGCTTAGTTCATTCTATGATAGTTGGGGTGGCAGCTAGGGAAGAGTCCATTGGCTTCTCAAGTTGCTTTTGCTTGCAATGAGGGCATTTGTCAATATTAGTCTAACATAAAGAAACCACAGTAAGCTTATGATATCCTATAGTTAATGCCTCTCATTCCCAAGTGAATAAGCCCTATGCCTATGTTTTTAGTCAGAATGCCATGCTCATTTTCCTCTTATTATCTTCAATAGTGTGTGTAGTGGGCGAAAGCCTGTTTATAAAAACTATTACACAGGTTGAGACACCTGGTTTTCTTGGGTTTAATTTCTGTGGAGATTAGTTTCATTGCTGATGTTCACTGGGGTTATTACACATGGGCTGCAAATTCTGGAGGCCCAGTAGGTGGCAGGAAAGGGTTACAAGAAATAAGAATTCTTTGCAGAAATCCAATTTTCCAGATTGTTGCATTCAGATATGGCCACTCAAGCATTCCCGTTCTTCAGGTAGAGCATGCACATGCAACATATGGTGGTGGCTTCTTCCCTACAACCAGGTTTTTTTAGCAGTTAGTCTACTACTGGCTTTCAACAAATATGTATAAACTATTACTAAAACTCTCATGTCTGCAATCTTTAACTGAACTCACCTTTTATCTAAGTAAATTATTTAAATTAAAAGAAGACAACCACCCACCCATCCACCCAATATGTTTCCCATATTATGCATGAGGTGGAGAGAACAGTTTAATATATGTATTATATGCCTGATGTCTCTTCAACATGGTTTTGGATTGAAAAAAACCCCTCTTTTCAGGTTATAACAGACCTTGTCCGTTTCTGGTTGTTTTCAACAGAAGCAGAAACAGGCATTATATGTTCTACAATGTAAGCTTAAAGGAATACTTTGTTCCAGCTATGTAATTTTAAAAATAATAAAAGAAAAATGAATCCTTACATTGAAAGTGGTCCTTGTTTGCACTGCTAATTCAATTCAGAAACTAAAAGCTTAAAAAAGAACAAAACCAGAAAAAGGTTCCAGTATATTCTTTGTCATTTTGGAAACAAAGGTAATAGTATAGCTTTTAAATCTTAGCCTGTTTTAGATATGTGACAAATTGTTGTTTTTATTGCTGCACCCTCCTCCTGCCTAAAAAGAACAAAATCTTTGGCATTAATATACTCATACAGAATTGAAATAAACTTCTTTAAAAGGTGCTACAGTAAGTAATAATTCCCCAAGCCAAACCCATAATGAGGATATCATTTTGTTTAATGCAATAATGGCAAAGATCCAACCAAACAGCTCACATTCCTGGATATACAGCTGGATTCTGTCATCATGGAAAGATTTTATGTAGACCTCGGAAAGGAGGCTGGAGCATATCCAATTTGAGCATTATTATCAAACTGTACAGTTAAGCCATATGTCTTCATTCATTATGAAAGACCCTCCTAAAAATGGGTTCAAATTGAAACCGTTAGAACCAAGTAATTTTATAAATCAGTATTTTTTTCCAGAATGTTTTCCTAGAACAAAATATTGTATTTTGTCTCCTAAAATATACTTCAATTTTGGAAAATACATAGTTTTTAAAATGGTTACTCCTCCTTTAACTTCTTTAATAACATATTCAGATGAAGATAATCATTATGGTCTGACTCAAATGAAACTGTTGAGATGATTCAAATTTTACTGATTAAATTATTTTTACAATGATAGGGAACCATTCAATAAAGATTGGCTATAGCAATGAAAAAGTAATAAATTACCATAGTTTCTCTGAAATCAACTTCAATCTCTTTAAAGTGATAAATTATCATTGTTTTCCTGGTACCAACACCTATCTGTTATGCGTATTAAGAATGTTAGAGGTTCAGCTATTTTGCCCAGCATCAATTCCCTATCTTTTTTGTCTTTGCTAGATGGATTCTTGTTATTTAGTTGCTTGATAATGTTTGTTCAGTAAAGATAATAAAAGAGAAAGAGATGTATTTAGGGGACAAGGGTTTTATTTTTAGGGCCACTGGTCAAAGGGGTGGCACAAGTATCACTTAAGACAGGGGTCCCCAACCCCTGGGCCATGGACACCTGGGCCGCACAAACAAGCAAAGCACCATCTGCGAGATGCAGGCAGCACACGAAACCACGCACCCTCTGGTCCGTGGAAAAACCTCTCTCCACCGAACCGGTCCCTGGTGCCCAAAAGGTTGGGGACCTCTGATTGAAGAATTCACCATCAGCTATGAGACATTCATTCAGAACAAAAAGCTGCTATTCTAGTGTGACAATCAGGTAGTAGTTGTCATAATTATATAAACTTCAAGGGCAGAGTAGGTGAAGGATTACTCAAGAAATGTATTGTCTTGCACTTCTTGGCTAGCATCTTTCTCAGTACTAGCTTTCTCAGAGGATATATTGACCTGGAATCATCCCCAGAGTATTTGTGGGAGCATAGGAACATGCTCAACTCCTTGTTAATGTCTTTATGAAATGCATATTCCAAGGCAGCCATCTCCTTCCTAGCTTTTTCCTAGTCGAATTGTGGTTTATATTCTCCCATTTTCTGAAGCAAGTTCTCAAGTATCTTATTTGTGGTTAACTCTTATTTGTGATTTCCTCCTACTAAGTCCTTCTGTGCTGCATTATTGTGGTAGGGGGTTCTGCCTGGAAGATATGAGCAAAGAATGTGAGGTGTATATGCCAGGAGTATATATTCCCAATAGGGTCACTCAAGGCATAATTATCCCAACCACCCAGGTAAAGCAAGCAGACAACTATATCAGACAGCAATAATATAGGAAATTGGGGGAGGCCAATGATCACTTTGGTGACAATGGCAAAGGTATCAATTAACATTGTGTGGGAGAAGGCAATGGTAAACTACTGGATATACTTAAACTTGACAATGAAGTTACAAAAGTTGTAGATAGCTTCTGCCATTTAAAATTAATCATCAACAATAAAGAGTTTAAACAGCGAAGAAGCACACCACAGATCAGTACTTGATACAGCACCCATGAAGGCCTTGGAAAAGTTATTCTGATGCCTTGATATATATAATATGATATATATATAATATGATATATATATAATATGATATATAAGCTAGGAAGAGTACTGATACTTCTGAACTTCAGTGATGGAGAAGACATTTAAGAATATATAGAAAGACAAGAAAACAAACAAATTGATCATCGGACAAATCAACACCAAGTTCTCACTTGATACATAAATAACCAAGCTCAAATGACCTACCTCTCTAGAAAAGACTCTAATGCTAAGAAAGGTGGAAGGAAAGAGGATGACCATCAACAAGGTGGATGAATTTAGTTACAATGGTGATGAATGCACTGTTTGAAGTCCTGAAAGACCACCTTAGGGACAGATTATCATGGAGAAAATCTATCCATCTTGACACCAACTTAATGGTACATAATCAATCTCACTTATTCCTTTATTTAGTATACAGTGCATACTTCCAATCTATAATTGCCAATCAGTGAATAAATAACCATAAATGTTAACAGTAAAATAAGTGAGTAAAATAAGAATGCATAACAATAAAATCTTATAAAGATCACAACAATAATCAAAGTAAGATTAAACATAGGAAGCAAAAAAATTGGCTCATATGGGGGAAAAGATGAAGGATAGCTATGTTTTAAAGCTTTTTTAAAGGTATCAGTCAAATGAGGGAAGGGAGGTTCCAAATTTTTTTTACCCACTTTCCTTTGCCCCACTCACTGCTGGGCAAATGAGTCACATTTGAGATGTACATTGAAGTGGAAAATTATGTAAATACCTTTAAATGGTAAAAAAATAAATCCAGACTAGAGAAGCAGATCAGAGATAGTTGTTTACAATTGGAAGGGATGTAATCAATAGCGAAAACAAGGAAACTTGAAGTCAAACACAGCTGAAAAGTTTCAAATTTGGAAGACACAGATTGTAAAATATTTATATAGCTGAAAATATTTTAAAACACTTCATTCTTAGTTTTACTTTTCAGAAAATTCTCTAACAGTAGAAATCAAAGGCTTTCAAAAACCCAATTTTTCTTAATATTTATGGTTCCATTTGTTAATGTTACTTTTTCATTGTCCTATCTTTAATTTCAGACACAGTGAGAAATTTAATAAGCACTTTTTTTAAGTGGGTCACTTGCCACTGAAAACATGAGGGCTTAATAAGAAATCAAAACATGCTTATATGTTTTGGGAGAAATGTAGGCAAATTTGGCTTTCTTAACTTCCTATAGCAATACATTAACCACTACAGTCCCAGCCCAAAAAGCATGTTAAAGACCTGAGAAGAAACTATGTGTATCTGACTTTGAATCAACCTTGACTTTTAAAGATTGTCTGAACTAATCCCTGCAGTTACTAAGAATGAATTTCAATTGGACATCACAACAGTGGCATCTACTGTTTTAGAAGCATATGAACTTTGCTTTACTTTACTTGAGGTGCTTAAGCAGAGTCTGGCTAGCTATATACTGGGGATGCTACAATAGTGGATTCCTGAATTGAACCGGAATATTAATCATGGATTAATCAACTCTATGGGTCCTTCCAATCCTTTCATTGTATAATTCTGTGACTCCTTTGCACAAAAGGTTATTGATCCATGCTGTACTTCTGTGAATTCCACCAATAATTCAGATGCTTGCATCAGATATATTGAACCATTATTTTATTCTTCCAATGGAAATAAATTTTCCTAATGTTTGTAAAACAGAAATTATATCCTATTACCTATTCTTCTAAAGCAGTTAATCATGTGATAAATTAAGGAAAATAATATTACCTGATCATTGCAGATAAATCACTGAATAATCATTATTTTAAAAAGGAGCAAAACACTTGAATGGGCATTTTCTGTATCTAGATTTCTGTTTCTGTGATCTAGCATCTGTTCTAGACCCTAAAGGGTGACTTTCACTGGAATATCTAATATGGATATAATTCTTCTAGTATGACTGGATGATTTACCCTTTACATGTATGCAGGGAATTCCCACAGTACAGAAGTTACAGTCTCATTACAGAAATTTGGGTGTGCAGTCCTGGTACATTGCTTAAGCACTGGAGACTGCAGCAGCTCCCATCCAATTGTATCCCCAGTCTTCTCTTGGTTGGAGAAACTAGTGCTTGGACAGTAGTGAATTCTCAGATTGCAGCCTCCAAAATCCTTTAAAACTCAGAAGGTATTTTTTTTTATCTAAAATTCCATCTAAAAATGGAATTGTACGCTATTTTATACAAAAGTTACAGGTTCAGAAAACGCAAAATAATAAATATATTCTATGGATTGTATTATTAAGATTGGAACATTTGTCATTAAGTGATAAATTAAGTCAGCTGTGCCTAATTTTATAATCTTTTTTTGCCATAATCATTAAGTGAATTGACTTTGTCAGAAGCTCCTTGGGAAAATTGCAAATGGTGATTGCATTGTCCCTGGATGGTGCAACCATTGTAAATACATGCTGGTTGCCAAGCACCCAAATTTTGTTCACAGGGACCCTGCAGCAGTTTTAAGTGCAGGGACTGGTCATATGTCACTTTTTTTCAGTGCCATTGTAATTGAATGGTTGTTAAACAAATTGTTGTAAATCGAGGACTACGTACCTATATAGCAACCTGATTAATCGGTTGACAAAACTCATTTGCTTTTAAAACTAGGGCTACCATTTCAAGGACACTTTAACATTCTCTATTTAGACAAGCTGAATGTATATGGAAAAAGCTGATGAAGGAAGTTATTGGGTATTTAGTTTCAAGAGCCAAAAGGATAATGTCTTAAACATTAGAAGGGACGGAGTAAAATGATACCCTAGTAAGAAAAAGAGAGAGTGTGCAATAGTATTTTCACTAAATTGCCATCTGTTTACAAGACAGAAGAATAAAGACAGGTTAAAAATACTATGCCAAACATACCATTTCTAAAAACCTAGATGCTGAAATATGTTTGTTGGGTTTTCCTAATCCTTCTATGAGGGGAGGGGCTCCCCACAGAATAAGAAATAAATATGCTGTGACTTTAGAAAAAAGAGCTACACAACTGCTTCATTGTTGGTTTTACTCTTTCTTGGAAAAGTAATTGTGACATAAATGATTGTGATGACCAAAAAAATTGGAGCAATAAAATTAAATGTGTTTAAATGGAGGCTGGACAAATTCTTGGAGAACATAGAATTTGTAACAGCAGGTACTAATTCTGATAGCTGAATACTGTCTCCTGAATGAAACAGAATACCAACTACTAGGGAGCAAATTGTTTATATGCTTCCTCAATATTGTAGGATACAAAATATTGAACTAGTTCAATGATGATCAAACATTTTGATCTCAGGACTCCTTTACATTCTTAAAAATAATTGAGAAATCCCAAAGAGCTTTTGTTTATGCGGGTTATATCTATTGATTTTTACTGTATTAGAAATTAAAACTGAGAGATTTAAAAATATTTATTTATTTGTTTTTGCAGATCTAGTGGAAGGGCCTAGTTCAATACTTTTGAGAACTGCTGGACTAGATAAATCTATGGCCTGATCCAAGAGGGACCTACTTTTAGTTAAAATCTTTGCTCACAGTCACCCATAGCAATATAGTACATAGCAACTTCAATATTGGGTTCAGTACTGTTAAAGATCATTTCATTTCTATTATATTAAAAGTTCTAGAATGTTTAAAAAAATCAACATAAAGGGATGACTCACAAACACCCACAATAGCAAGCTAAGCTTCAAAGGGTTCAGATTCAGTATGAGATACCCTTTATATTAACTCTAATGTTGTATTTTGGGGATTTTAAATATAGAATGCTCTATTGCAGTGTTCATTCCCAATCCACAGTCAGTTTAGAATGGTACCCATGTTCATAACTATAATTTACTTTTCCCACTAGGGTAGTCCTAAATGTAATTATTCAGAAATAAATTCTATCAGAATTAGTGATTTTTTTTAAAATGAGTGATCTACTGTAAATACCTCGGTACTGTCTGGATTTCTTCCTGTAGTCATCCAAATATCTGAGGCACAGAAATAATGGTGTTTTCACAAGCACCAGAACCAAACACAGGGCATTCCAGGTTAAAACAGCTTTGATCCCACAACCTTTTATTACTCTAAATTCTCCTGAATTAATTTACAACATATAACATATCCAAGCTAATATATGAGTTTAATGGAATAGAAATTGAAAACACATTTGCATGACACTGTTACCCAGAGTTAACTGAATTGTAATTTATGGAATTAGCTCATTTCTGGATTCACAAGAATACAGGATAAATTAGCCATATGGGCTCAGTTCATAAAAGATGCTTAGTCTGAAATGTGATGCACTACTTTGGAGTTCTCTGTGTCATGATAACCCATAAATATACAGACTGGATTAGCAAAAGAAAAAACACCAGATCTTCCACTGCCTGGGTGAAGAAAACAAGGCCTTTGGGAGTAAACTATTAATGTTAGACTCACCACCATGACCTCAACACACTTTTCCAAAAACCTGAGCAATATGACTAAGCTTTACACTTATGTTTAAGGTTCTGACACAGCTAATTTATCTTTGTGAACATAGTTCTGCTTTTATGTTAGATTTAGCTTAATGTTAAATCTAAATCTACTCTATCAGTTAATTGACAATATTCCCTGTGCTTTTGCTCTTAACATAGTCAAGTTTTTCATAACTGCCACTTCTAACCCAAGAGATTTTGGCTTCAATTTAATTCCTACAATTAGGCCTGGGCATGCTTCCAACATGATTTGGAAGGAGTGCTTTGGACCTTATATGACTGTGAGCACAGGGACTCTCTTCTATTTATTAAAGCACATGTGTCTTTTTTCAGGCTGAAATAAGATGCTACTTGAATTAACAGAATCATTCAAGTACAAGCCCGAAAGCATTGGACTAGGAATGGCATTGGTTGCACTTGTGGATAATCTTTAGAGGGCTGGAGTTTGGAGTGATGTGTCCTCCTTGATCTCTCTTTTGATACAATCAACCATGGTATCATTCTGGACCAACTTTGGAGTTAAGACTATGGGCCATTGTTTTGTTCTTCCTCCAGGTCTGATTCCAGTCAGTGTTGGTAGTGGAGGAAGAGGCCCACCTATTAGGCCTCTCTCTCCAGTGCCTGAAAGATGTACAGTCTAGGTGGAGAGGAACTGGCTTAGACTCAACCTGGGAAAGGATTGGATTTGTGTTTTTGGTCTCTCAGAATCCATGAGTTGTTATCCTTGGCTCTCAGCAGAAACACATTCCCCCAGAAAGAGATTGTGTGCAATTTAAGGGACCACTTGGACTTGCAGCTTCTGCTTAAGGAGCAGGTAGCAGCCATGGCTAGTGGCCACATTCCAGGTTCAGTCCCTTAAATATGTAGTCATCCAGTGGGATGTTGGATATTACCTATTCTGTGGCTGCCCTGACTCTTTGGAATACTGTAGCTGGAAGTCAGAGGATCTCTGACCTATTAGCCTTTGGGGGGCTGTGAAGACTGGGATCTTCATTCAGACTTTGGGCTAGATAGGAATGAGCGCAGCAAATCTAAGAACATGGGCAGTTTCTGCAATGTTGAGATATGTGGTGTTTTCATGGATTGTTCCACATTGTTTTTATTATTATTGTGAATTATCCAATATTACCTTATTTTGGTAGGCAGCCATATAAATTTCTAAAAAGTAATTAAAAAGGTGCACATACCTTAATGAAAATAGAGACATTCTGTGCCCTCATAAGGCTGAAGCACTTCTGAATCTATTTCAAAGTATGCACAATCCTACTGGGTATTAAAACACTCCTGTTGTGACTGAGGATTGTGTTTATATAAAAAAACAATCAGAACAATTAGTTCTAATGGTTGCTGTGGGTTGCACTTTTTCTGGGGCTGCTGTGTGGCTGATTGTATGCTGCTGCTTTACTCCCCTTTTTTCAACCAAATTAGCCAACGTTCCTATCTTTCTCAAATGCTTTTAATATATGATTGGTGATGATGAAATCAAAACATTATTCTAATATTATGGCTGGTATTAATGGCTCTGCCAGCTGCCTGTAATGTTACTCCCTTAGGCTCATGGGAAAATCCAATGTTATCCTTGAAGCAAGCGGCTAGGACTGCACTTCTTGGTTTTGATCTACTGGATTCCAAAACAGCAACAAAAAGATCAGTTCCACTCACTTAGGTTTGCACATTGAACCATGTAGCTCTTCAGAAAACAGAGGCTCAGATGTATTTGCTTTAGTAGTTCCATCTTCTGACCATGTGCTAAGCAATCAATGACCTTGAGAAATCTGCCCACACCTGAATTGCTTGACCACACTGGAGAGCATTGCAGTGATCGTGTGCCACCCAAAAGCTTTTGTATGCCTCCTGGTGGTCTGTTTCAAAGATTTCCCATTCCTGCCATCAGGAATCTAGTCCTCCTTCCAATGTTGATGAAGGCCTTTTTTTAAAGAATCTTAATTATGCTTTTGCTCTTATAAGCCTTTTTCAGTTATTGTTTCAAACTGTTTATTGTACTTAAGATGTTACTCCTTCAGAAAAAGCTCTGTGTATATGTATATATTTCACATTTAAAAACATCTGTTTATTTCAATTTTGAGAAAAAATAATAGATAATAATAGCGAGTAGCAACCTTCCCCAGCTTGGTTCCTCTAAGACATGTTGCTCCCAGCCAGGAAAGCTTTTAATATATTGGAAGTTGCTTTCCCAATATGTCAAGGACAACAAATGGGGAAGACTGCCAAACAGAGACAAGAGTTGACAGGTCTCCTCTGACAGGTAAGAGATTTTGGTTGAATCTTTTTCATGGGGAAATTTCTGTATAACTGTTACATGTCATTTTTTTTTTCAAAGTTAACTGCTGACTCTTGTGGGTGAATATTGTAAGCAGAGATGTAGCAGAGAAATGTAATCATGTTTATTTCCCCAATCAGCACAAAGAACGCTCAACTGAGTGACCAAGACTGCAGATGATGGACAGCATGCTGTTTCTTCTTGCTTCTGAACTGGCAGCAGCAGATACAAAAGCTTGGCCTTTGCTCTTGACTAAGTATTAGAACAACTTTGTTTGCCCATTTATAGCATTATTTGCATTCTGGTTTCATGACTGAGCTCAGAAATCAAAATGTTAAGCTACTTTTTACAATCTGTATCATGAGTAACTTGATCTGCTAGTAAAATGGTCATGATTCATATTTTACATTTAAAGGTGCAGTTCAGTGGTGACTACAAATTATTGGTATATTTTAACTATGAAAATTATACTAAAGCATAATAGAAAGAATTGAAAGCACTTTCTATAAATATTTGACTAAAAAATTACCCAAACAGGAAAATGCAAACAAGTTATAGCAAATATATCTAAATGGTTGTAATCCTAAGCACCCTTTGCTGTTCCTCCTGTTATTTAGTGACTTTTCCTTCTAGACCAACAGTCTCCAACCTTTCCGGCTTTCATGACCACCTGGGGGGGGAGAAGAGGGGATGGTTTTGCATGAGCGATAGGCGAGTGCACTTGCATAGCTGCATTTATGCAAGCAGCGGGCACGTGAGCCCACCGCTCGCACAAATAGAGCTGCACACGCACATTCACCCACCTGCTGCCCGCACCAAGTGGAACTGACCACACATGCTCCACTTCCATGGCCCGGGTTCCCTAGACAATAAATCTTAATTGGCATCTGCTTCTTCTAACTTACCTCTATGCAACAGAATATCCCTGGTTTATATTATTATGTATGTAAGTCTTATTTACCTGCCTATAGTCCTGCTTTTTGAATCTAAGTGAAGCATTTTCTGCAATTCTGCATGAAGAGTTTCTGTTTCCTGACTGAATTCTCCAGATTTTCTAATCTAACGTTGAATAATATCTGTAGCCATAAGCCTGCTGTTTACCTATTTCTGTTTTAACCAATAGTTGTAGGGATTAAAACTACGACGTTCCATTTGGAAAATTAAGGTCCTATAAAGTTCCAATGCTCATCTTGTTTTAAATGTCTTAGTATCTTTACGTACTGTTAATATTTCTAAGTTCTCTTAACTGAAGAGCAGCCATCATTTTATGTCTGTTGTGTTTTGCTGTAGTTTTTCTTGTTACCCCAGACCATGTCCATCATTGCTTTTGGAATGTATTTCTGATTGAAACTCTCAGAACATGGTTTCAGATATATTTATATTTCCTTCCTAGGGATATTTTGCGGTCTCTACTGCCTTCTTACCCTGCTGTTATTTATATTCTTTCCAAGTTTCTATAATGAGAAATGCATATTACAGATTCCATTATATATTCTATGTAATTTTATACACTTCATTTTTTACTTGGAAGAAAACAAAATAGTGCTTTACATATCTTACCTGGTAACAGTTAATGCTTATATCTTTCTGGAATCTATCCAGTCCTTTCTTTGAATTCAGTCATAGTCCTGGCCCTTCTATTTAGAAGATGGAAAGTTTCACTACAAAAGTCTTTGGCAGACTAATATAATAGAAGTATAGAAGCAAAAACAAATGGAAATTGAACAATATAATAAGTATGCCAATCAAATTAAATAGGCAACTAATACTTTGATGGGAAAATCTAAATGTGTATTGTTTGAATAAAACACATATAATACTGCATTTCACATGGTTCATCCAGATGTAAAAATTGTTTGATCCAGTTTAATTTTGAAATTGAGAGATCAATACATATTATTAATTTTAATTAATAAGTTATGATAATTCTTACTAATGATTCCAAAACAAAGTTATTTATTTCACTGTGCAAAATATCCCCTTCTATGATTCTATGCAGCATATAAAAGAGTAAAAATACAGAACAAATACATGTACTTCAGAATACAGAATATATAAATACATAAAATACATGTGGAAAGTATTGTTTTCAAAGCTTTATGAAAGGCTGAGAAGGGAGGGAGGGAGGGAGAAAGGAGAAGACTGCAACAGAAGAGGTCTGTTCTCTGGTCCCAGTCTCCTCGGCCCAAGTAGCGTGGGGATTCTAAGCAGGCTTTCTCACAAAAAAAGTGCAAATTAAGCTGTATGAATAATGAAGACTTGATCACAATTCTGACATAACTAGCACATCTATGAATTTGATATGAAGATGTTAATTCAGGCATGTCAAACTCGTGACGTCATGTGATGTCGCACAATGTATCGAGCTGGTTTTGCCATCGCCAGCAATGGGATGGGCGCAGCTTCCACGTGATGCGTCTGACCCGCGGGCCAGCAGTTTGACACCCCTGTGTTAATTTAAGAAAGCTTTGGGGGAGGGGAAGCTGCAGAGAAGTTATCCTTCCTTCATAAATACTATACTTACATCAAGAGCCACATCTATTTCTT
>NW_015387600.1:110227-145235 GCF_001527695.2 Protobothrops mucrosquamatus
ATTAGAAAATACAATTGATACTGTACCATACACTAAATGTACTTTATTGATTAGCACTAAACAATTTACCGTTCTTTTAATGCAAACCATACTGCTTGGAGAACTCATTAAATTTTAAATTGAGTCTACATGAAACCCGGTAAAAGCATTAAAGTTTCATTTAACTAGATTAGATTGACTGGAAACTATATCAGATCCACATTAGTGTGACATTGTAGACTTTCAGTCAAATTGTCTCCAAGACAATGTGCACATTAGGTCATATCAAATAAAATGGAAAACTATATTGTCTTCTGTGAGAATAATGAACTTTACCATTTTCCACCCCTCCCCCTTCCTTAAGCAAGCATCCTACAGATGTTTTCAGACTACAACTCTTGGAATTCCCAGCCAGCACAAACAAATGGCATGCTAGTAGTCTGAAATTCTTCACTCTAAAGTTGGACAAACAACAACTGACAGTCAATGATATTCTAACAAAGTGTCCAACAGGAATTACAAAACCCAAGACAGAGACAAGTCAGAAATGCAGCATATATATAGGCTCACAAAGATGCATGTACCCATAACAAGTATAGATGCTGCCATTAGAGACTTCTGAAAAATTCCAAATTGTAGTTTTTAATGAAACTGAAGAGTAAACATAGCAATCAAAATTAAATTGTTGATCTTAAATGGTTAGCATTCCTCCATTTGACATTGGTATGCAACTTGGTGGTCCTCCTGGAAAGATGGCAGCTATGGCCAAGAAGGTCTTTGCACAAGTTCATTTTGTGTGAAAGTTGCACCCTTTTCTCAACTGAGAAGTCCTTCAGATGATCAATCTCATCCTAGTCATCTCAAAATTAGACCTTTGCGGAGTCACTGAATATGAGATGGGCGTCAAATTTCACAGTAAATAAAAAATGTCTAGATGGGGCTGCCCTTGAAAGCCATCTGAAAGCTATAGCTGATTCAAAATACAGCAGTGCAAACAGTAAGGTTTGCTTTTTCTTATGCCCATATATCACCACTGGTATGGGAGCTGCTCTGCTTGCCAGGTAGCTTTCAGTTGAAATTCCAGTTGTCACCTATAAAACTCTTCGTGACAAGCTACTGTGAGGTGGCAGAAAACTTATTTTACTCTCTGTAAAAATGTATTTTATACGCAAATAAATGTTAGAATATCAGACAATACAAAAAATCCATATATAATCATAACAAAACTGTTAATTAATCTACAGTCTAGATACCCATTGTGGAGATTATCATTGAAAAGGCCAGGTTCCTAGTCTAAGCTTCTTCACTTCCCATGGGGGCAGGATCTTTAACAAGCCCTCTCTTGATATGCAGACTTGACTGGTAGAATCTTACTTGGCAAGATAGTCTCCAGTATATTCTACTTCCATGCCATAAAAATAATAACCAGAATTTTGAATCAATTATGAGCACATTCAGTTGGGTCCAGAAACCTATTGGTAACCAATGAAGCAACCTAAAAATAGATGAGGCTTTGTTTCCCAAACCATAAAAAGAGTATGTATAGTATGTGTTGAACTGTGGAGTGAGTCCTTGGTGCTCTCTGAGTTTGGTTGTTTTCTTCCAAATGTTTATTATCCAACTAAATAAGGAATATGCATGGGAGTCAAATACTTCAGAATGTACACAAATGGGAGAAATGTGCAAATATGCAAACCTCCAACAAAAAACAACTATTTTTTCTGCATGAATGCCTACAATAGCATGTCCTGCCTACCAGTGTCAGGTACAAACCTCCAATAAACTGCACTGAAGATGTTACCTATTTCCAAACAATGTTTAAATTGTTTTATTGATGAAATATGACAAAACGTAAGACAACAGCAATAATACAATAAAAAGTAGACACAAAGTTGATTAAAATAAACTAAAACTTAAGAAAGAAAAAATCTACATAATACTAATATAAAAATAGTGCACTTATCTAGTTTACATACTAGTAAATATAGACAACATAGAAGTAAATTGCTTCATCTTTTTTTTGAAATAAACATTTTAAAAAATGGATAAAGAATGCATCTTCTGAATTCAGTCTTTAACTTCCTAAGTACAATTTTCTTTATGTAGAATATTTCTCTTTGAAAAGCATTAAGTTGGATAGAGCTTCCTAAAATGTCAAATTCTATATTATGGACTTGTAATTCAGCAATTTATTTACAATTTCAACAGCTTCATTTCCCCCAAAGTTATGTTAACATATGTAGTGACTTGAAACCAGAAAGAAGCTAGCTATAGCTGTATATAACCAAATCATTGGCTCACACAAATCTATAATTTCTTACAAGATCAACACATGAAATCTGATATACAACCTTTTAAAAGCATTCTTTAAGGAGGTCAATAAACACGACATATTTTTAAACGGATTATCTTCCTCATTCAATCAGATTTTATGTTTCTTAAAACTTGGACCCATTGATTTTCTAAAACTGGGTATTCCAATTTCCTATTCTAGGCACAATATATAATATATACACATATATTCTACACATCTACATACATATACAATATTAACTCTTAGCCTATTCCAGTGGTGGCGAACCTATGGCACGGGTGCCAGAGGCGGCACTCAGAGCCCTCTCTGTGGGCACGTGCGCTGTTGCCCCAGTCCTAGGCCTTCAGCTGGGTTTTATAAAACCTTTTCGCTTTAGGCCTCCACCGCCGTGTGCAAAAAAAAAAAAGGTTCAATCAATCAGTCAATTTCAACTTCTCGTGGAAAAAAAAAGATCTTGCAAAGTTGAAATTGATTGATTGAACTTTTTAGTCCCACCCAGTCTGCCGTTACCACCGCAGCCACGCCCACCCAATGGGCCACACCCACCAAATTGGCCACACCCAGCCAATGGGCTACAACCACCCGGCACCCAACGATGCATAAGTGGGTTTTGGGTTGCAGTTTGGGCACTCAGTCTCAAAAAGGTTTGCCAACACTGGCCTATTCTTTAGGCATGGTAAATTGGATTTTTTATTTTGTTTTAAATATGAAACTATTAAATATCATAATATTCCAGGTTCCTCTGAAGTTATTAAAACCTTTGGGTCACATTGTTTTGTCAATATATGTTTTAATTGTATATTCTGTGAAGCAAATGATTCAGATAAATTATACTCAAAACAGAGCCTTTGAAAATCCATAAACTAGCCATTATGAATAATTAAAGATATTATTAAGGTATACTTATTTTTTTTCTTATTAACTATTTCTCTATCCATAAGTTACACATAACAGTTATGGAATAACTTTTAATAGTTCCAATACTCATATATAAAGATCACATGTACACACATCACTTAAAAACTCTTTTCAGAAGCAATTTTATTTAGAATTTTTTTCTTTTGTGAAAAATTGCACAGCATATTTTTTTACAGTACAGTATTATTAGCAACCAAAACTTTACAGAGAAAACTTTTCAAAAACAAAAAGGAGTATTTGCATGCTTTTTATTCAGATTCACACACAGAAACTTAAAAATAACAGTGATATATAAATATACACTTAACATAATAGCAGATAAAAAGATAAACTTGAGAATCTCCACAGTTCTTTTGAGTACTTTCAGCAGCAGAAACTTGTATGGTATTTACTCAATGCAACACAGACCCTCTCTAAAGTTCTGTTCAGATACTATATTGCTGACTATCAAGAACTCCCACTGAAATGAGAAAAAACTGACATGGTACCTATATGTTCCTCACTATGACAAGAGGCGGGACAGAAACAGAGCAGAGAACTGCAACTCCAACATCAAGATTTCAAATTGATTAAAGAAAAAAAATTCATTACTCTAATCAACATACAAGTATTAGTAATACATTCCCTGGCACCAAACTGTGCATTCAGCCTATTCTGGAAAAAGTTGTACTTCCCACCAGAAAAAAAATCAATTCACAGCTTGAAAAGTGCTCTTGATCCTACACTGTTCTGCATTTCAGAAAGTACTGGCACCAAGGAAAGCATTTGCACATCTATATTTAGTGCACAAGCAGCAACTATTCCTGAGCAGGATGTGATTTGATAGAAATTAGCCATGCTCTGGCTATTTGACATGTGGTTTATATAAGGTTACCCTTGAAGAAACCCCCAAAACGTGCACTGGTACAAAATCTTGCATCCAGTCTGTTAATAGCTGCAGGTTATCAAACTCATATCACATGAATATTGAAAGTGTTCGGGTTTTGCTAATTGTTTTCCAGGCTTAGGACTTGCTATCTAAGAGATCATGTGTCTCATTATGAACCAACCTATAATTGCTAAGAATTGAAGGAGAGTGTCCTTGAGGATGCCCCCACTCAGAGGCAGGCTTGGCAGCAGACAGGAAAGGCACACTGAAATAGCCCACAGAAATACCCTACATTAGTGGGTTACCACTTTCATAGAACCACTGTATCAAAGAATTTTGCTCAAAATCAAAAAAGATTTGATCCCATTACAACAGAAACACTTTCCTCTAGAAAGACATTTTTGTGTTTAGAGACATTCTGTTATGTTTATTGTTTACAGTACATTAACTGAAGTTTTAAGGAATTACTAAATCTCAAACAGATTACTTCTTTTCCACTGCAATACAACCCCTTCTTTAAAAATTATTTTTCCTTATACTAAAATAATGAAATGCACTTAATTCTGATTCTTACCTCTTGATTTTTACTGAAAGGTTTCTAAGGTGCATTTTAAAATTATTTTGCCTTTTTTTCTTGTTTTGCTAGATACCATTCAGGTGGCTCTTTAGGAAAAAAGGTATCAAAGACTACGGTAACAATAAACAAGTATCCAAAATAATGTACGTTGTTGTAGTTAATGAGTAAAAAGTCTTCATTTCAATTTTCCAATCTCAGTAACATAGTGAAACTTAGCTTCTAGGAAAGTTTCCATTTTATGAATCGTTCAGAAAATGAATTAAAATAATGTAAGCAAGGAAATAATATGTTCAAAGAGGTCTCAGATCCAAGCAGACCATTTCTGTGGTTGTTCACAGACCTATGTGATACATTACTCCCAAGAGATAATAAGAAATGCAAATCAATGGCACCTACGATACGGATTCCATATTTTCAACTGGGAGAGATAGAACATTCATATTTTCCCACTCTAGAGAAATAGGCAGTCAATTATAATCTGCAGTTTTCTTGCCCAAAACTATTCTCCAAATTACTAGATTGAAATGATCCTACTTTGGACATAATAATAATAATAATAATAATAAAGTTGGAAGGGACCTTGGAGGTCATCGAGTCCAACCCCCTGCCCAGGCAGGAACCCTACACCATTTTACGTTAAGACTCAGTTTATGGAAAAGGCTGTAATGCTGGAAAAAGTGGAGCGAAAGAGAAAAGGACGACCAGCAGCAATGTGGATAAACTCAGTTACAGTGGCAATGAGTGGACCCTGGAAGACCAAGTTAAGGACAGACCTTCAAGAAGAAAATCTACATGGTCACTACGAATCAAAAACTGCCTGATGGCACATCATCCATCCATCCATCCTCCGTCCCTTGGGCAGGGCAAATCTAATGCTTGAAATGATACAGGTCCATGAGAGGGCTACATCACCTGCATTTACAGTTTTCACACTGTCTACAGGAAGATAGCTTTAGGGGAAGAAACAAATATCAAAAATTAAAAATCTTCCTGCCAGAGGAGTTAACTGTTTATACAAACATGGATGGATTTTTATAAATTCTGAAAATAAGGAATGATTACATTTGCACATGCATGATTTTTTAATTTTACACAAGAGAGGATAATCCCCACTTATTTCAGTGGAGAAAGAAGAAATTCCCCTTGGGCTCTTATGAACTGAAGCAAAAAAGATCCACATATTTTCTTCTTCAGAAAAGACTGCACTTACAGGCATGCTGCTTCTTCTTTAAATAATACAATTAGTAAGAATAATGTACATAATACCCATGTATAAAAGAATTACACTTAAAATACTCTTAAAATGCAAGCTTGGCATAACATCTTGTGATGAAGTCCTGTATACTCTGGATTTCCTCTTACAGCGCCCAATGGAAATCACTGGCTGAAATCCAGATTATTAACCTGGCAGAAATTCAAATTCTTCTATGGAAATTGGCTGCAGCACACTTGTCCTTCAAATCTCCCCAGATCATTTTTAATATCAGCTTTCAATACTTCAGAATACTTAAAAGTTTCCCCATAGTATTTTGTCCTTCTGACCTCAACTGCACTATGTTTCTACCATTCAGAAAAGCTATTGCTAAAAAATAGCTTGTGTGATCGGTGGTATTTGAATTACTTTCTTGAAAATACCTTTGACTAGAATGAATGATTTGAAGCTCAGTCACTATGCAATTGTATTTAAAGTGATTTCTTTTAATATTTTAAATAAATGCTAACTGGTAGCCATTTTCTAAATACTGTAAGAATGTTCTAAATACTGCAAGAATGTCACTTTGGGGCATTCTTCTTCCTCATTGCCTCTGAATTTAGTACACCACTTTCTCTCTTGACAGAAACCAAAGCAACAAACTTGCACAAAGATATTATTTAAATGTGATCATAAAAGCCCAGACCAGCACAATACCATTGAGAAAGAAAAACAAGAAATTCAAGAAGAAATGGCTGCACAAAGATCTCTCTGACAAACTGAAAGACAAAAAGGACAAATAGAAAAAATGGAAAGAGGGGCAGACAGCCGATGAAGTCAGGAAAGCAAAGGCTCAGAACGAACGAAGACTTGCAACAGAAATCAAGGATAATAAAAAAAGTTTCTTCCAACACATAAACAAGAAAAAAGTCAAGGAAACTGTAGGCCCACTAAAGAGAGAAAATGGCAAGGAAATAACAGGCAACAAGGAGAAAGTAGAGCTACTTAACTCATACTTAGCGTCAGTCTTCACACTAAAGAAACTATAGCCCAACATACAAAAAAAAAAACCACTGCAAAAGACATACTAGAAACAAAAATTAAAAGAAGCAAGAAAATGGTAAGAGAACACCTATCCGACCTTGATTAATATAAATCACTGGGACCCAACAGATTACATTCCAGAGTTCTGAAAGAGCTGGCAGATGTTATCTCAGAACCGTTGCACCACATCTTTCATAAATCCTGGAGCATCGGGGAAGTACCTGAGGATTGAAAAAGGGCTGATATGGTTCCCATCTTCAAGAAAGGGAAAAAAACGGACCCAGGAAACTACAGGCCAGGGGTAGGCAACCGTGGCTCTTTTATGACTGGTGGACTTCAATCCCAGAATTCCTGAGCCAGCCATGCTGAGGGGAAAGGGAGGTTTCCAAGCTGAGCCATGCTGGCTCAGGAATTCTGGGAGTTGAAGTCCACGAGTCATAAAAGAACCAAGGTTACCTACGCTTGCTACAGACCAATCAGTTTAACATCAATACCTGGGAAGATCCTAGAAAAGATAATCAAAAAACAGATCTGCGAATAACTAGAAGCAAACGAAGTCATAACCAGGAGCCAGCACGGGTCTGTTAAAAACAGATCATGCCAAATCAATCTTATTTCATTTTTGATAAAGTGACTAAACTAATAGGCCAGCAAAATGATGTGGACGTAGTATACTTAGATTTCAGTAAGGCATTTGATAAAGTAGACAACAATCTACTCCTTGGTAAACCAGAAAAAGGTGGAATAGACAACATCACCACCTGATGGATCTGTAGGTGGCTGACAAACTGTACTCAACGAATAGTCCTCAATCGGCACTACATCCACATGGAGAGACGTAAGCAGTGGGGTACCACAAGGTTCCATATTAGGCCCAGTACTTTTCAATATCTTCATAAATAGATGAGGGAATTGAAGGGGAACTCATCAAATTTGCAGATGACACCAAACTGACACGAGTAGTAACACCCCAGAAGACAAACTTAGGATCTAAAAAGATCTAGACAAACTTGAACAATGGGCCCTATCCAACAAAATAAGTTTCAATGTGGAGAAAAGCAAAGTTTTACATTTAGGAAGGAAAAATCAAAGGTACAAGTACAGACTGGACGAGACCTGGCTTAAAAACAGTAACTGTGAGAGGGACCTTGGAGTCCTAGTGGACGATTACTTGACTATGAGCCAGCAGTGTGCAGCAGCAACCAAAAAAGCTAATACAATCCTGGGTTGTATAAACAGAGGCATAGAATCAAGATCACACAAAGTATTAGTACTGCTTTATAAAACCCTAGTAAGACCATACCTGGAATACTGCAGCCAATTTTGGTCACCATATCACAAAAAAGATGTTGAGAGTTTGGAAAAAATTCAGAGAACAGCAACTAAAATGATCAAAGGCCTGGAGACTAAAACAAACAAAGAACTGCGGGACTTAGGTTTGGCTAGTCTAAAGAAAATAAGAAATAGCGGAGACATGATAGCAGTATTCCAGTATCTGAGGGGCTGCCACAAGAAAGAGGGGGTCACTTTGTTCACCAGAGCACTAGAGGGAAGGACGAGAAACAATGGTTGGAAACTGATCAAAGAGAGAAGCAACCTGGAATTAAGGAAAAACTTCCTGACAGTGAGGACAATCAACCAATGGAACAGCTTGCCTCCAGAAATCGTGGGCGCTCCATCACTGGAGATTTTTAAGAAGAGACTAGACAATCACCTGTCCAAAGTCCCTTCCAGCTCTATTCTATTCTAAAATATTACAAGTAAAAAAGCTATACCTTATTCATATTGCAAATGGAAGTTTTAATGTTTGAAAAGAAAAAGAAAATCTAGTTATCTTCTGAGGATTTTTCTATGTCCTCTTAAGACATGTTATTTAAAATGCCCACATTACACTTGATAAGACCTACCTTCAATGTAAATATAGGTTTCAGAAGATTCTTTTAAAAAGTTTATTATCAGAGGGCTATAGATCCTCAAATCTATGGTCTATGACTCAAATAAATATTTGATTTGAGTATTTAGATATATATGCCACATTGTTGTAAAGAGACATTATAGTATTAGAAATAAATAACATCAACAGATCAAACTTTCTATTGTTTATTTTATATCTCATTCTGCTAACATTTAAACATGTTGTCCAAACCCTGGACAATTGAGAGCCAAATAGACACTAGTCCTCCAGGAAAAGGTTGTGAGGTGCAGGCAGTCCCATAAATTGAAGATACTGTACTCCTGCAACAGCATATCTGCTATTCCACTTCCATTTTTTTTTTACTTTTTCTTCAGTTTTTAAAATTAGCCTTACTGTAAGCAATGTATAAGTTATCCATTTTCTTTCAAATAGATCTGAATGATTCCAGTCAATCTTTAGATTGTGGCTACCGAACAAAGGATGAGATGAACATGCCTCTCTAAACATACAATTGTGCATAATGGGATGGTATCTGTAACCCAAAAATTCAATGAAGTTCCAGCAACAGCCTGGGATGAACTGTATCCAAACTACCCTGCCATCTCTGCAAAAGGCCCCTGGTTAGTGAGCTCTCTGGGGCTGTAGGCTGCACGTAAAATTTGGGGAAAACTCCAGGACAACAATAAAGAGAGTAATGATACAAAAAAGGTATCATTAAACATAGCTGCAAAAAATGTTGCTAAACCTCTCAAGAAGCCATCTTGAATGTGTTATCCTCCTGCTGTATTAATAACCTAATTTCTAATGCAAGGCCATTGGCTATAGTGATTAGTGGTAAAAGAGATATCATTCAAGACATTTGAAGAACACTGCATTGGAAAACTTGTTCTACCTGCTATTACAGATAATTTTTAACACGAACGCCTCTTATTCCTATGCCACTAAACAAGTTTTCTTTCTGAAACTTTCTTGAGCAAAGTGGACAATTTGGACATATTACAGAAAGTCTTAGAAACAATCTAAAATACACATTAGTCAAGCAATGTGAAACTGTTGCCTACAGTATTCCTCAAGAGCAAAGTAGATGTTGGAATTTGCACATATCAATGCATAACTGGAAAACTCTTCTGTCTGCTTGTATTTTGGAAAATGGCTGTTGCTCACAAATAATTTGCAGGGTTTCTGCCATGGACTTAAACCAGCGTTTCTCAACCCTGGTACCTTAAGATTTGTGACTTCAACTCCCAGAATTTCTCAGAAATGTTAGGAAATACTAACTAGAACAAATAGAAACAAAGCCAGAATTTTGGTGTTCCACTTTATAGCTAATTTGTCTTTATTTTTTGTCCATGAATGAATAATTATCATTAAGTAGCAAATTTGTCTGTTTTTGCTCTTTGCATGTCTTTCAGTAGATTAAAAAGAAGCATTTACCTCAACATAGAAATCCTGCAAAGGAGTTATCATTAGATAACAGGACTTTAAGTAATTAATTTTTTTAAAAAAGATTATAAATCTAAATGGAAGTATTAGTCTCTGATAAATCCAGTAAATCATAAAACTTTAAGTGAAAGTCACAACTAGGTATGGGATTATTAGCATGCTTCAGCAAGAAGCAATAATATGCTGTATGTAAATTAAATTTCTGAGCAAAATCTGTAAGTGTGAAAGTGGCAAGAATAAAATCAACAGCTCTAATGATAACTAGCATCAACTCACTACCATAAACTTTTATCTGTAATTGAACTATAAATAGAGATCACATGGTCCAAAGATCAAATGTATTTTTACTGCTCACTACAATCTCACTCTGCTTTCTAGTATGTCCCTTACAGTACAACTGATAAGCATGAAAAACTTAAAAGCTTTCTTTAAATTTAGATTGTACGGTATACAGAAATCAGTTCTCCCAAAAAAACAAAGCCCACTAATTCTGGGCCTTTTCCATTTTATCCTGCCTTTTTAAATTGTCAAATGGATGCTTGAAATTGTATCTTCCAAATAAATATTTCAAATAAACTAATTCAAATAATTTCAAGACCAACTCAATTATTTCTGGCACATCATTGCAATTATTATTATTTGGGATGTATTATATCCCAAATAATATTTAGATGAAGTATGTCTGAGGTCATACAGATCACCATATTTAAAACTCTTTTAGAAATCAAGAAAAAAATTGGAAAAACTTAACAGGCACACTTTGTAATTTAGACAAAATTAGTCTCAAGAGAAACTAAAGAGAAACTAGTTATAACTCAGACACAATATGAATTGCCCAAATAAGTATGAATTGTTCAAATAAGTGCTAACTGCTAACTTCTCTGCATGTTCAGCAGCTTTAGCACTGCAAAAATCCAGGACATAAAGTTGTTTGATATAAGTTGTTTGATTGATGTAATATTTAATCATGGTCAGTATAAATCATAGTTTGAATATTAACTTAAACCATAACTTTGCATTTTTATTTGGAGTTAGCTATATTTGCCTTATCTTACCATTTTTTGGTCTTAAGGGGATTTAATATTTGCTACCTAGTTTATATTCTATCTATTATTTTTACTGTGATGATTATTTACAGTTGTTGGCTTGACTGATATAAAACACTTATGGATAAAATGTGGATAAAATAGATCTGCAAAATATATTTGTATATAGAAAAAACTCTCTAGGCTGGTATATCTCTGTGTACAATTGGTCTGTGAAGATATACTTTCTCAATTCAATGGATGAGAATCTGCTACTGAAGAATAATCAGTATTTTTCCACTAGAACATCAAAACACACATTTATTATGCCTTTATAGTGAAATGCATTATTCTAATGCAGTATTAGAATTAGATTATAGATCCTCTATAAAAAAGGAATGATTTTAGAGCCTTAAAATCTGGTTTGAATACTGACATAATATCTGATCAAAAATAAAATCAGCTGTTTATTACAAATTGCTGTAATTTCAAAATACAATAGACAATACTGCTTTAGCCTTCTTCATTTGAAGACTGGCAATCTTCTTTATCCATAAAACCAATATGAAATTGTAAACCAGAATCTTAAAAAGCACACACAGAGACTAACATCAAGACTCTTGAGGATCATGAACCGGCATACAAAGAATTAGGAAACAACAGATAAATTGAGAAATTATATATGTAGTTTTGGGATTTGCATTTTTATCTGGTTGTTAGCCGCCCTGAGTCCGCAAGGAGAAGGGCGGGATATAAATATAAACAATAAAATAATATATATGTATATAAATAAATAAATAAATAAATAAAGTATACTTTTTCTTCAACTGCATTAATGCCAAAATATCTACTTTCAAAACTGTTGCTATACTTGCATTTACTTGAGGAGTATTTTATTCAGGTCAACTAAAATGAATGTTACTTTTGCTGCTAGAGAAATAGAATTCAAGCCCAAAGATAAGGAACTAGAAACATGACATGAAATTTTGAGGAACAGCTGTATTCATATGTTAACATATGAACATATGTTCATATGTTAAAATAAACCAAAAGGTAAAATAAAACAAAACTTAAGTCATAAAACATGACATAAAACTATAATTCTATTATAGTACAACTAATTAGGCATCATTGCATCAGAGGTATGAATGATGCTCTCAGTCAATAGATTTTAACACAACTGTATGCATAATTGCAAAACAGAAATAATTGTTGGGGCCCAAAGGACTGAATGGTAAACCAAATGGCTTGTAATATTTTGAAGAAAAAGTTATGCGTTTGAAAGACAAAAAATAGTCACCATTCATAATTTTCCAGGTTTTGCAATCAATTATTAGAAGAGATTTTGGTTCTAGTTTCTTAAAAATATTAATGAAAAAATACTAATTTGCAACCCACACTAAAGATTTTTTGGAGTTTTGTTGGGGAATAAATAGTTTTCAGGTTTTAATGCTGCAATCTTTAAAATATCAGCTGTACAAAAATTGTATGGGAAAACACTGAGTTGTTTTAGATACAGGTAATCTTCGATTTACAACAGTTCATTTAGTGACCATTCAAAGTTACAACGGCACTGAAAACACTGACTTATGACCATTTTTTAGTTACAAACTTTGTAGCATCCCCATGACCATGTGATCAAAATCCAGATGCTTGGCAACTAGTTCGTACTTATGACCACTGCTGTGTCCCAAGGTAACCTTTTGACAAGCAAAGTCAATGGGGAAACCAGATTCATTTAACAACTGGGTTACTAAACTTATCAACTGCAGTGATTCACTTAACAACTGTGGCAAGAAAGGTTGTAAAATGGGGCAGAACTCATTTATCAGAAATTTGGAGCTCAATTGTGGTTGTTAAGTTGAGGACTACCTGTATATGGCAAAAAGTTCCTGTTTGTAAGGAGGAGAGAGGGGTATTGTAGACAATACCCCAATATCAAGTAACTAATAAACTGGACAATAAATAACACATAGCCACAGTATTAAGAACAGTGGGCAGCTTGCATATTCCCCAGATAATCTCATCTGATCAGACAACACACAGAGGATGGGGGGAGAATACAAAGTTCAAAAATTAGGCCAGGTTACTATAGCAATAAATTCTGTAATTTAAACTTTGAAGGCTGGCCATTACATAATGAATGAATTAAATGTTGCAATTATTAGATTACACCAACCTTTACTGGATAATGGAGGAATGTTTGATACCTAAAATCTTGAAAACAAAAAGGTCAGCAACAAAAAGCAGTCACCCCTACACAAATTTAAATGCAATCTCAGTTACTATATATCCAAACCGAAAGGAGCAATGTATCATGACATTACAAACAGGGCCAGTAGGCAGAGTGAAGTAGCTGCCTCAAAAAGCAGATACTTGGTGAGTGGCAAGGGATTATCACTGTATTTTCACAATGGTTATTGGTGCTGAGGAATTTTCTGAGTATTATGGAGAATGTGTAGTCCAAAAGTAAACGGAACCAACCCAAAAAATAACTGATTAAAGATTAAAAGGTAAGATTGGTGTAGTGGTTAGAAATCTAGAGTATCATGCCTACCATAGGCATGAAAAATTGACGATGTGACTTTAGGCCAGCCACACTCTCTCAACCCAACCCACATCAAAGGGTTGTTGTTGTGGGGGAAAATAGTGGGAGGAGGAGTACTAGATACATTTGCTGCTTTGAATTATTTATAAAAATAATAAAGGCAGGATAAAAATCTAAACAAATTACTGGCATTAATTTACAGGGAGAATGGTCTATTTCCTGCTTTCAGCTTTGGAGGACCATATACAAAGTAGAAACTGCAGATTACAATGACCTGTTTTATGCCTATTGTATATATCACAATCAATAAAATCAGGACTTTGCACATATGAAAAAATGCTTTAGAACTTAAAAACACAAGCAATAATAAATCTAATAGTCTTTTTTAAATGGCTGTCCTTCAAATAGTAGTACCATTTTGATTTTTTTTCTGTATGCAATCAAATTTTGTTATCATAACTTTTACTAATGAATTACATATTAAAATCTAGAAATTGTTATACTTTAGATGTAATCATGAGATAACAATTGCCACCAATAATACATTCCATTTCTTAAAGGACATGTCAGCTACCTTGGGTACATCTATCAGTTATAATATTCTCTGGAAACCTCAAACTTTGTCTACAGTTTGCATCAAACTTGCTGCTGTCATAAATCCCAGCATAACAGAATGAGGCCAATTGTCACTATTGATATTGTAAATAGTCTTTCAGCTCATTTTTAATTCAGGGGGGAATTAAAGAGGAAACAATTCCAGTACAACTGACCATGTAAACGAATTATAAAAACTTCTTAAACTTGCTGGTGCATGGGCCTATATTTAAGATAACAGAATATTCCTACCCGGTTCTGATGTACAAACTAATTATTAGATTTATACATCAAGGTAGGGCTGCTTAACCATGGTTTGTTGACCGGAGTCACAGATTATGGTCACCTAGGCCAAAACCAAGCAACCGGATTATGGCTAAATCCTGTCACTATATTTATTCTAAAGATGACATTGTAATTTTTTGTTCTGTTTAAATAGTCAGCAACAAACCAGCAGGATATATAGTGTGCAAAAAGATGTTAGAATCAGAATCAAAGCATCTTACAAAAGCAGCCTTATGCAAGAATCTGAGAAGATATATCACAAGTAAACTTTCTTCTCATTGTATGTATAGAAACTTGTGATTAAACCTGTCTTTATATTAATTCACAGCCACTTAAATAAATCTCTACAAGAAATGTGTATGCCCAACGTTTGTCTTTGAGACAAGATTGTTAATGCAAAAAGATCTCAATTTGTTAAAAACACAATTCCAGTGTACATGACTTCGAAAAACACACATACCCACTTTACTGAGTGCATAAAGTTCCAAGATTTGCATGCAAATCAGATCTTAAATATCAGCTGTTTTATCAGTGCAGATCTGTTGTATATTGCTAACTAACAATACCATAAAGTAGTCAGACTGAAACCAGCAGCTCGTATTCACATTGTCTGTGCATATTATTTCCCCTGAAAAAACAGGATCTTGAGTCCATTAAAAGGAATTCAGAGAAGGAGGATTACTTACAAATAATGTAATAAGGATCAAAATGTAAATTTCAAGCAGTAATTCTAGAATGGCTTCTCTTTGTATATTAAGCAGCAATAAATAGAAGGTTGCCTATAGAACGGTGGCCTAAGTGTTCTTTTTTTAAAACCTGTTTTGTTTCAAGAGAAACAGCCGTTTTTTCAAAGGAGTTCGATCAGGGCACGCCCGTTAGCACTTGGCCTTTCTTTCCCTAGGAAGAGCCGACCTCGCGGATTCTTGTAGCAAAAGCAGCAGCCACAGATAATTTAAGTAAAAACTTCAACAACAACAACAAAAAACCCCTCTTAAGGACAGTTACCTCATTCCTGTTTGCAAACCTCCTGGCCATTTAAAAATCTCCGGATGACCAGAGCAAGGCACAGTATCAAGCCCAGCATGTAGCCGACGGTGCCCGCAAACGTAGGCGAGGTGGGCGGAGGGTTTTGAAGAAAGTGCCGCAAGCCTTCCTCGACGTAGAACATCTGGTCGTAGATGCTAAGGAAGGTGAAGATGTGGAAAAGCTGGTGGCTGTGGCCGATGATGTCGAAGAGGCCCGGGTGGATCCGCTCGGGGATCTTACTGACGTTGAAGAAAGCAGCCACCAGCAGCCAGAAGTAGCGGCGGTAGAAGTACAGGAAGAGGGTGGGGTTGTGGTCCTGCAGGTCGAAGAAGAGGCTCTCCAGCATGATGGGGCAGGCCATGCTGAGCGGCATGACGAAGACGAAGGTGCGGATGGCGAAGGGGTAGGCGCACCACTCGGAGCGGCTCTTGCAGCAGGCCACGGTGCAGGCCACGGCCAGAGCGAAGGCGACCGGGAGCACCAGCGCGCTGTAGGCGGCGATGGGCGCGCTGCAGTCCACGTGCCAGCCCAGGCGCTGCTGCAGGTAGCGACTGAGCATGCGCGGCTCCAGCAAGCTCAGCTTGGGCAGCAGGTAGTAGTAATAGGCCACCGTGCTGGCGAAGCCGTAGTAGCTGATGGAAGCGTAGTCCAGGTAGAAGAAGGCGGCACGCAGGCGTAGCGAGAGGCAGCTAAACACATGGGCCGTGCAGCTCATGGCAAAGGTGAGCAGCACGCCCGAGGCGTAGCACCACAGCGGCAGCAGCGCCGGGTGATGGAAAGGCAGGTCGCCGGCCTCGCGCAAGACCAGCAGACGGCAGAATTTGCCGACGAAAAGCAGCAAAGGGATGAAGTGCGTCCAGAAGTTGAGCGTCTCGTTGGTGGGCTGCAGCACCGAGGCCAGGCATTCCTGCGCCGAGCAGTGCAGCCGCCGGTAGCCCGAGAGGATGAAGCACTCCACGAAGTCGTCGGGCACCTCGTCCCAACGCAGCGTCTCAGCGGAGCGCTGGGCCGAGGGCAGGAAGGTGGAGAGCGGAGGCCGGGGGCCGGGGTGAGGGGACGGCTGCGGCGGGGCAATCCTAGGGGGCGCCTGGCCCTCGCCGGCTCCGCCCGCCCGCATCTTCCTCCGCTTCGTCTCGGGCTGCTGCTGCTGCCGCTGATGATGTCGCCGCTGGCCGTCCCCGCCGGGCTCGCTGAGATGCTCCCCGCCTGCCTGCTGCTCAGAAAAGCGGCGGCCGACAGAGCTGGGATTGTGATGTAAGCTCACAGCGGCAAAGCTGCTTTTCCTCCTACTGGAAGAGTTGCAGAGGATTTGTGCTTCAGAGGAACAGCCGCGGCGGTGGCAGCCGCCTCCCCCTCTCCTTCCTCCTCCTCTTCCTCTTCTTCCACCGCCGCCTCTTTTTTCTCCTGCATCATTCATTGCGGGAAGGCCAGGAGGCGAGGAAAAGCAAGCTTGCTCGCCCCAGCCAGCGAGCGGCAGCTCCTGCAGAGAGAAGCGACGGGGGGAGCATTGCAGTCATTCAAGCCTTGCCTGGCGCGGTGGGGTCAGGGCTCGCTGTGGCCAATTAGATGCCCCTCTCGCCTTCTGGTCTTCAATTCAGATTCGGGGAAGACCCCCTTTTCCCACCTCCGTCTTCCTCAAGACACCCGAGTCACATTTAACGATCGATACCTCGATTGGAGCAAAACTGCAGTGCCGCTCCACTCTTTTGAAAGGCAAAGACCGTTCCGCCTTTCTCTCTCCTCGCCCCCGCCCTACCGGTGCCTTTTTCGAAATACACGTGGTAGAATTACAGTCAAAGAATTCCTATCGTATTTTTCTTAACTTTTCACATGGTGATCTCTCCTATTTCAGCACTGGTATTTTTTTTTTTTTGGCAAGAGGAAAGGAGCAATCAATCCCACACTGGCATTTTAGGATTTAACAAAAGGCAACCCTGAATTTAAAATACAAGGCAAACGTTTTTAAATAAATTATTTAAATAATAAATTATTTATTTATTAAGAAATATATCTAAGGAAAACCAAGTACATCAAATTAAATTTGTGTGGCACTATTCTTAGATAATTCATTTGGGTATAAGGGGCACAATATAGTGCAACTTCTGCTTTGTAGTGGCCTATTCGTGTGACAACAAGCAAAACCCCCCAAAAACCCAAGGGGTAAGTTTCAATATTGGAGCACAGAAGCAGTTTTAACAAATAACACAATGGCACAGCAAATCCTTAGACAACCATTACAAATTTAATTGCAATTAAAACACATCCCAGGATGCTGGACCAAAATCATTCTTATATTCTAATTAACTTGTGGGCTGGCAATGCACTATCCAATATTATTTTAAATTGTGGGAAAGGTTGTCATAGAAATGTGTGTAAACCTACTTTTGTAAATAGGGTCCCATAGGGTAAAAAATGCCATATGGGATACATTTGAGTATCAAAGTAGTGCATATCATATTGATAACTCTTAGGCAGATAATACATTTATCAGCTGTGCAGAGATGCAATTAGCAGAAGAGATAAAATAAAGTTCTTTTGCTATTGACAACATTTAAAAAACATTGAATTAATAAGATGTATATCTGGATACCATACAGGCCAATTTCTTGGATTTGGAATTTTTGTCTCCATATCATGTAAAGACAAAGTGTTTTAGATTACTGAATAAGGAGACACAAACTGTTAACTAAACACATCCCTAGAAGAGTCAGAAATCTTAATGGAAAGAAGTGTTGAGCTGTTTTACAATGATTCATTGGAAAGAACTGTACATTGCACCAAACAGTTGTTAATTTTAATTATGATTTGTTTGAATAAACACAGTTGGATTCAAGCACTGTTGAGGCATAATTTTCATTTTATACACCACTATGATTAAGCTATAAGCCCAAACAATTTTTGTTTAGTGCGATGTTTCTCAAACTTGACAACTTTAAATTGCATGAATTTCAGCTCCTAGAATTTCCCAGCCAGCAGGCTGGCTTGGGAATTCTAGAAGTTGACATCCACATATCTTAAAGTTATAAGGTTAGGAAACACTGGTTCAATGTAATATCTAAACCAGAGGTCCCCAACCTTTTGGGCACCAGAGACCAGTTCCGTGGAGAGAGGTTTTTCCGCAGACTGGAGAAGGCATGGTTTTGTGTGTTGCCTGCATCCCGCGGATGGGCTTTGCTTGTTTGTGTGGACCAGTTGCTGGCATGCCACGGCCCAGTACCAGTCCATGGACCAAGGGTTGGGGACCCCGATCTAAACTACACCATTTCTGAAGGCCCAGTGATTTAGCTGCAGTTTCACGCCTATTGGCAGTCTCCGTTTCCTCCTCCATGCCATCCTACACTGATTATAGTTCTCTGTATGCATGATTGTTGCTGTGCTTATTGTGTCTCATTTTCCTTAATCCTAAAGAAATTCAGCAAAAATAATCTGACTAAATCAAGCTCTACAGTTTTGTGGTCCCATGACAGCTGTGTTTATTCTGACCCAGGTTTTAAAACACAGTTCTGCAAATGTGTGCTTTACCTCTCTTTTAACCACCCTTCACACCTCTCTTCTAACCCTTTATGACATGGAGAAAAACAACAAGTGCAGGATATTCTGTCACTAGGCTGGCCTAAGACATTTTGTTACCTGAAAGGAAATGACACTTCCTGAATCATACAAGTTTCATACAATCCAAGGTGAACTATTTTGAAATCTGAGGCAGAAAATCTCACAAACTTCCCTTTCCATTTCATCCTAGCAATAAAAATGCAATTAAACATTAAATAATTATCAGTTTTCTTTTCTCCGTTTTTATTAAAATCCAAATCAATAATTTGAGACCTTTTTAATTATTGGGCCAGCCCAATAGATTGTTAGGAATCTTCTCCAGGAATGGGTGTCTTTCCTCAAAAAACAATCTTATAGGTCTTAAGGTATTTCTGGTAATTTTTGTGGCAAAAGTCATTAAATAAAAGATAACCTACATGATAGTATAGTAAATCTTAAATTTGAGCAGTTCTAAGGATTATTTGTAACAGGCTGGACACGTACTATTACTAATAACATTTTATTCCATTATATCAATGATTTGACATTCAGTCAAAGGATCAATGTACTAGGGGTTAGAGCAGGGGTAGTCAACCTTGGCTCCTTTAAGACTCGTGGACTTCAACTCCCAGAATTCCTGAGCCAGCTTAGCTGGCTCAGGAATTCTGGGAGTTTAAGTCCACGAGTCATAAAGGAGCCAAGGTTGACTACCCCTGGGTTAGAGTAATGTTAAATTGGAAACAGGAGAGCTCAGATTAAGCATCATGTTCTGTAATAAAGCTAATCTTCATCTGTAGATTACACAAGGCCACTGATGCCTCACAGAAACTTGAAAGGCAGTTCCAGTTTCTAGAGGGTCCTAGGTTCTCTGTTCCCAGTTCAGATTTTTACCTCAGTTTCCCCTGACTGATGCTCTCCAAATATGATTCATATAATTAACTGTGGTTGCTATTTTTAAATCTTAAATATTTAGGGCTCTTTTAGGGTTATAAAACATGTGTCCTCCAGATGTTTGAGTACAATTTCCTTAAATCTTATCACAACAAATGATCAGAAATTATAGAAGTGTGGTTCAAACTTCAAATTGCTTACTTTTGGGCTACAGTATATAATGCATGAGTTCTGTTGAAGAGCAGCGGTCTCCAACCTTTTTGGCATCATAATAATTTTTTCATGGACTGGCGAGATGGGAGGAGGAGCACGCAAAACCTAGTTCCCTTGCATGCACAATTTACAGTAGGTTTCAAGCTCCTATGAAAACCTAATGCCTGATCTGAGGTGGAACTGAGGTGGAGCCGAGGCGGTAATACTAGCGCTGGGGAATGTCAAGTGCCAGGGAAATCGGGAGATTCAGGCAGTTCAAATGAATATAAATATTTATTGCAAGCTTAAGCTCTCTATAAGAACCTGATCCACTAACAGTGAAGGGAAATGAGCGGGAGATAAGAGAGGCATTCAAGGTGGTCTGGACTTAGCTCTCTTGGGGTCGCGTAATGATTTGTGACTTATAACTTGTTTGACCCCTTCCTTGGGCTCAGGTCCTACTGGGAACAGCTGCAAATGCAGATAAAGCTTACTTGCCTGTGGTTCACCTCCAGCTGTGCTCCCGGTTGCTAACAGGTCATGGACTGGTACCTTCTTCCTCTTCCCCAGAACAATTGTGTGAGGTAAGTTGGGCTGAGCGAGTGACTGACCCAAAGTCATCCAGCTGGCTTTCATGGTTAAGGTGGGCCTTGAACTTACATACTCCTGCTTTCTAGCCGGGTGCCTTAACCACTAGACCAGTATATTTAATAATATTTATACTTAATCACTATCTCCTATGTAGTTCAAAAGCCAAATGAGTAAAAATTGTCCATGTATTTTGAAATGTTTCAGTCGACATGAAGGTGGTTCAGTAACTGCGTGTCATTAAGTACAGCTGCATTACAGTAGTCTAGTTTGGTCTCATAGAAGGAAGCTATATTCCTTTTTTGTGCTCAGCTACATTTCTTTTTTGTGCTCAACTGCACCATAGATAAAAGATATCTAAAGATAAAGCATGGTTTCTCTTTTCTAAAATTGATGTAGTACTAATATCAATATATAAACAGATTATTGCTACTGGATTTATTTTGAAAGAAAGAAAGCTATTACTGGGTGCAATTAATGTTCGATAATATGTCCACTAAAGATATATAATTAAAGAATACTTTGACAAATATAATATGGCACTTAGGTTACTTCAAATTTGTAAATTCAAATTTGATCCTAAATCAGCTCTATCTAAAGTAAATTAGCATTACTTTATTATAGGGCAGGTGGGAGGATTGAGGTTAGAGAATTCAAGGTTGTGTCAATACTTATATTGTAGACTACACAATTCACAATTCAGAACTAATGTAAGGTAGTTAATTTCCTATTATACAAACTAGATTCAAGCACAATTGAAGAAGATACAGAACTACCTAAGGCAAAATCAAACAAACCACATAATTCTTTAGTTTATTCTGTGAAGTGAGCTATTATGTTTCTAAGCCATAGTTTATGACTTAGGTTATTGTCTAATCACCCAATATATTCAATTAATTATGGTTTTGTGGACTTAAACTTGATTTTTATCATAATGCATTAATATAACCTATTGTCCATGAAAATTTCCTTGTGTCATTTCTAAGAGTAATTTCTTTTATACTTCCATACAGTAGATTATATACTATATATTGATTCATTGGCACATTTATTACCAGTTTTAAGAAAAGATAATTTGACATTGTAAGGCAACATGCTTCTTTAGACCCAACCTCAAAATTTTCTTTGTTTATGCAAACTAATCATCATGGGTAGAAGTTTGCCTAAACAAATATAATGCATGGATCAGATAATCACGACTACTGACTGTTTACAATTTCTGAGATTGCTCAAGCATATTTCCTAGCTGTGGTTATTAAAAACAATCTGCAGCTAGGCAATCATAATGATAGTCTTACACATATAAAATATCAAAAATCACACTTAAGCATTGCATAATGACTGCCCTTAATCAGCTTGACCAGAGTAGAAATATGTTTACAACAAATACAAGGGAAGATCCCTTTGTAGAACAAGTAAAAACCTGTAGCTTCAGTGAATCATAGGAAGTTTTGCAAGATAAAATTCAATTCAAGTACTTCAACTTACACATCATGTAAATTGGTCCAGCCCATGGACACACATAGCACCATCACTCCTTTTGTAAACCTCACTTCCTGGAATTGGTAACACTCACGTGGAAACACTGGCGTTTGCTAAAATTGTGTTAGAGCTACCTGACTTGTATCTAAAAACCACAAGAAGTCAATATGATTAACAGGAAAGTGCTTCATTTAAATTGAAGGAAAATTTTGGTTATATTCCTAGGAACATATTCTCTAATAAAAAGATAGACAACATTGTGTGCTCTGATTGTTTAGGATTATAGTTCCAATAATCTCTGAGCATGCTGTGCTTTATTTATAAAAATTGCAATGCCAAATCTCTGGAGGGTATCAGGTAACCTACGCCTTCATTAACACGACTATAATAATGTAATTCACTATTGCTAATGTTCTTGGAATATATAATTTTAAAGGGAAAAATCCTACAAGCCTTGTGATAATTGTATCACGTGAAAATTGATTAAGAGTATACAGGGAAGTTGCAAGTTTATCTCCAAAATACATGCCAACATGTTTTAAATAGTATTCCTTTACCAAGGAACATATTAAAATATGGGAGAGTGGCCTCATTTTATTCACTTACCAGGAATGAAATATGCAATTCAAATATAGCAGATGATTTGTTTTTTGTGTGAGGTACTTTTTCCCTTGGTTCCTGGAGATTTTAGAGTCACCACAAGTTGAGCTTAATGTGACGAAAAGTGCAGTTTTATGGCATATAAATTCAATTTGTAAAGTAGAGAAATGAACCATCCTAAAATGTGATGCAAAATTTCAGGGTTTCTCAGAGAAAGCTCATTCTATTAGAAAGGCCATTAACTGCAGAGGAGAGCAAATTCACAAACAATGATTTCAATCTCTGTTAAAGCTTATTGCTCAATTGTATGATTCAGCTACTGTTTACAGCAGATATTTAATCAGTGCTCATACTATATCTTATGCTATTGCATATGAAGAACAAGAATAAATCCCTGAAAAAGAAGCTGGGGAGAGCACATGGCTCTTCACATAGATGTATTTACCATTTTCTTTGCAACAAACCAGCAAGAAGTTTGTACGGAAACTTCAGTTCACTATGGAGGAAGGACAGGTGAGTGATAGATTCCTCCAAGATGAAGGAAACTATTGAGGAGCCAAGATCTGGTCATAAAAATTAGTTGATGCAAAGGGCTCAAACCAGGAGAACGCAGAAGAAAACATTAGATGTGAGTTATGGAAACATTTGCATAGTTATATTTATCTAAGTCAAGTGTCACATAATCCAGGGAGTATCATATTCTATACCAGTACAGATGATGACAACTTAAGGCTGTCTCCCTCACTGGCTGTTAGTGTTGTCAGAGCATACAAACGAGGACAGGACCTTTCTTAAAAGATCAACATACACTGTCCTTTCCTTGTCGTTTTCCTAATGAATGAATGAATAAAACATTCATTAAGTTGATGTGTTTAAATGGGATAATTACATGCAAGATTTCAATTGAACTCAAGGGATATAAGTTCGTGATTGGAATAGGGAGCAACTATCAAAGGATAATATGATATAATAGGCTAATTTTGAAGTGTCGACGTTAAGAGTCCCCACAACTCATCTTCCGTTTCGACAGTGAAGAAATAGAAGAGACTAATGATTAACCATCCTTGTCGTTCGTGTTATTTCTGTTGCACTTTTACCAATTTGTCAAATTAATTTCCAAAGAAGGAATTCAACGAAAATTAACACATAAAATTATGCAGTGTAGTTATTCTTACATAACGTAACTGACCTATTTTAAGCCTTTTAGGAAATTACTATTCTTTTGCAGAAGAGATTGTATTTGAGTATGGACTGAAGATCCATTCCACACATCCTCTGATTTCTTTAGACGTTAGGCTAGAGGCTTATCTTTTGAAAATCTTTTGAGATTTTCATCCTCTGGAGAAAAGTGAAAGGATGGGGGTCTGCCTATGGAAGTTCCTGCTCCTGTAGCAAATTGCCTGCTCAGAGCTATCCATGGTGCTGCTGTGCTGCCCATGTGGGTTTTAAACTTGACAAATAGTAAATTCCAGGCTGTTTGTGGTTATAGACTAGCTAGTGTAGTCCTAATTCCTTTATGTAATTCTGTTTTATTGTTCAATGATAAATGTTAACCACAGGAGAAGTAGATACAGGTCCAAAGGAACCAATGATTCCAGAGTAACTATATTTAACAATGGAGTAAAATAATATGAGTAATGAATATAGAAGTCTCTGCAGATGCAAGCCTGTCAGTGTCGCCTTGCATTGTGACATGAGTGGCATATAAATTTGATAGAATATAAATTCGTTGAATAAATACTTATTGCTCTTTATAACACTCAAAGCAGTCTTTCCTAAGTCCTAGAAATTCTGGGACTTATAATTGTAGGTTATCAGGTTATGAAAGAGTGAACAATGGATCACATTGATATCATACACTAAATTAAACATTATATTTACTCTTTGTTCAAGAGCGAGTTAACACAGCAAGCAGGGCTAGCTCTAATTTTTAATTAACAGCCAGTTTGACTAGCTTACCAATCAATTTTATGATGATCGGCAGATCAATGTTTTAACATCATTAAACATTAAAATTGCATTGGCCCAAATGGTAGTGAAATGTTTGCAGATGGGGTATTATAAGGAATCTTTTTGTGCTCTTTGTGTCCTCATGAGAATATGAAAAATAAAAGATTGGAGCAGAACAGATACTTTGTCTAGATCACTCCTAGTTTGAAACTACGGTGACTTCCTGTTTCTCTGTGCCTTTTGTTTTGAACAAAAAGTTCAGAAGACACAATAATCCCACTGATGGTGAACTTTAATGCACAGCAAATCTATATATCCATATCTATATATATCTATATTTTTATCAACAAGAATAACATGTGAAGCAGAAAAACATACATCAAACACTAACAACAACAAAAGGAAAAAATTGTGTACAGAAAAGGAGAGAAAATGTCCCAAATATCAAATAAATTTAAGATTAAACATATAGACTCCATCCTGGCTGGATGCTGAGAAAACCCCACAAAGAAAAACTGATAAATTCTGCTCTTCTTTACATAATGGGTCTACAAATAATAATAATCTTTTCCCCAATTTAACAAAAATACTATATTAAATAAACAAATGTTACAAGTGATGGGATCTCTATCTGATAATCAAATTGATCAAACATCTGATCATAGTACATATGTAAAACAACAACAACAGTCAACAGGTTAATCCAAATATTACACTAATCCTCAAATCCCTATGTTAACCATCTATTATTGTATTTAACATATAGAAATTCCACAAACAGCTTCCAGTCTCTTATAAAGCTGTCTACTCCATTATATCTACTGAAAGTAGTTTTACCATCTCTTCTAATTTAGTCAGTTTTAAAATCCATTCTTCAACCATACCTATCTTTTTTCTTTTCCAGTGCTTGGCAAATACAATACTCACAGCGGTCACCATGTAGAGGAATAGCACCCAAAATTGTTTCTTTATTGGGTTGTCCATAATACCTAAAAGAAAAACTTCAGGTTTCATTAATATTTGTATCTTAAATATTTTCTTCATTATCATTATGTTTATCCAATATGTTTTTACCTACTTGCAAGACCACCACATATGATAAAATGAGCCAGTTTGGTCTAAGTCAGGGGTGTCAAACTGCCGGCCTCTGGGCCGGTGCATCATGCCGAAACTGTGCCCACCCCATTGCTGGCAATGGAAAAAAAGTCACGATATGTCACAACACGTCACATGACGTTGTGAGTTTGATGCCCCTGGTCTAAGTGCTTAAGGCACCAGGATAGAAACTGGAAGGCTATGGGTTTTAGTCCCGCCTTAGCCATGAAAGCCAGTTGGGTGATCTTGGACCAGTCACTCTCTCTCAGCCCAACTAACCTCACAAGGTTGTTGTTTTGGGAAAAATAGGAGGTAGTAATATATGTTCACTACTTTGAGTTGTTTATAAAAAATAATAAAGATGTGATATAAATTAAATAAATAAATAAAAATAATGGTTGAACACATGTGCAAGTGAGCATGATTAGTTATTCCCTCCTCAAGTGCTTAAATCTGCATACAAGCACTATTTATCATACTATTTTCTGGACAGAATATTGTCTGTGAGTGGGGATATGGCCTCTTCATTGCCTTACCTGCTAAGAAAGATCCAACATATGTATGATTTAAAATGGCTTGGTAATATACATTTTTAAAATTTTGGAATAAACCCATGTTGCAGACTATAATCCATGCTAACCTATGGTTTGCTTATTCATGGTTTGATTAAACCACAATTGGTAGCTTTATGACTTACAAACCATAATAATGTGTTCATAACATACAATATTAAACAACTGTAGTATTATAATGATCCCTTAAAGAAATGTAATAGGCTTTGTCATGTAGGAAGCTACACTTTTCCAAAGATGAACATACATGTTTACCACTTTCCTTCTGAAAATCCATGTTTTTGCACCCTCTAGTGGCAAAGAGCCTCTTAGGACACTACCTATAAGGGAGGAGTCAGATTTCCTCTGGCAGTGGTCCCTAAACTATATATGAAAAAGAAGGGTATTGTGTGATTTGACTAAGAATTTTTGTGGGTTACCTGGTTGCTCGCTATGAAAATCAAGATGAACTGGATATCTGTTTAATTAGACCATTTTTTTCTTTTAATAAAGAACAGGAAAAGATGAATGTCAGTATCTCACTTCTGCAGCAGATTTCTGCAGATTTCAAACTGAAATCTTGATGGGATTAATTGGCAACAGTAGCCAGGATTGCAATTTTTAGTATTTCTTGAAATGTATCTTCTATAATGCTGCGTTCTTCCAAGCTGCAGTACTAATGTGAGAAACAGAGAAGTTTAAAAATAAAACGGTCACAATTGATTAACAATAGAAGGATTAGCCAAGCCCTGCACGTAGGCACTAGATTTCAGGAGGCTTGGGTAGAAGACACACTTAACAAGACAAAAGGATGGCAGAGAGAAGTTCTGAACAATGTAACTGAGGGGGAGGGATAATGTATTCTGGCTAGGCGGNTCACAGCTGCAATTCTCAGGGGTGTTGAGTAGAAGGCAAAGCTGTCACTTCTTTATCTTCTCTGATTACTAATTGGTAGGAACAGCAAGCACAATAAAGACAACGTGAAAATGGTTAAACAGTTTAATTAAAGGTTTCTTCCTTAAGTTGCTTTTAATTGTGTATTTTAATACGTCACATCAATAAGAATGTATTGCATGCTGACCTATTTTAAGCCTTTTAGGAAATTACTATTCTTTTGCAGAAGAGATTGTATTTGAGTATGGACTGAAGATCCATTCCACACATCCTCTGATTTCTTTAGACGTTAGGCTAGAGGCTTATCTTTTGAAAATCTTTTGAGATTTTCATCCTCTGGAGAAAAGTGAAAGGATGGGGGTCTGCCTATGGAAGTTCCTGCTCCTGTAGCAAATTGCCTGCTCAGAGCTATCCATGGTGCTGCTGTGCTGCCCATGTGGGTTTTAAACTTGACAAATAGTAAATTCCAGGCTGTTTGTGGTTATAGAATAGCTAGTGTAGTCCTAATTCCTTTATGTAATTCTGTTTTATTGTTCAATGATAAATGTTAACCACGGGAGAAGTAGATACAGGTCCAAAGGAACCAATGATTCCAGAGTAACTATATTTAACAATGGAGTAAAATAATATGAGTAATGAATATAGAAGTCTCTGCAGATGCAAGCCTGTCAGTGTTGCCTTGCATTGTGACATGAGTGGCATATAAATTTGATAGAATATAAATTCGTTGAATAAATACTTATTGCTCTTTATGACACTAAAGAAGTTTTCCCTAAGTCCTAGAAATTCTGGGACTTATAATTGTAGGTTATCAGGTTATGAAAGAGTGAACAATGGATCACACTGATATCATACACTAAATTAAATGTTACATTTGCTCTTTGTTCAAGAGCGAGTTAACACAGCAAGCAGGGCTAGCTCTAATTTTTAATTATCAGCCAGTTTGACTAGCTTACCAATCAATTTTGTGATGATTGGCAGATCAATATTTTAACATCATTAAAGATTAAAATTGCATTGGCCCAAATGGTAGTGAAATGTTTGCAGATGGGGTATTATAAGGAATCTTTTTGTGCTCTTTGTGTCCTCATGAGAATATGAAAAATAAAAGATTGGAGCAGAACAGATCACTTTGTCTAGATCACTACGGTGACTTCCTGTTTCTCTGTGCCTTTTGTTTTGAACAAAAAGTTCAGAAGACACAATAATCCCACTGATAGTGAACTTTAATGCACAGCAAATCTATATATCCATATCTATATATATCTACTGTATATTTCTATCAACAAGAATAACATGTGAAGCAGAAAAACATACATCAAACACTAACAACAACAAAAGGAAAAAATTGTGTACAGAAAAGGAGAGAAAATGTTCCAAATATCAAATAAATTTAAGATTAAACTTATAGACTCCATCCTGGCTGGATGCTGAGAAAACCCCCCGAAGAAAAACTGATAAATTCTGCTCTTCTTTACATAATGGGTCTACAAATAATAATAATATTTTCCCCAATTTAACAAAAATACTATATTAAATAAACAAATGTTACAAGTGAGGGGATCTCTATCTGATAATCAAATTGATCAAACATCTGATCATAGTACATATGTAAAAAAACAACAGTCAACAGGTTAATCCAAATATTACACTAATCTTCAAATCCCTATGTTAACCATCTATTATTGTATTTAACATGTAGAAATTCCACAAACAGCTTCCAGTCTCTTATAAAGCTGTCTACTCCATTATATCTACTCAAAGTAGTTTTACCATCTCTTCTAATTTAGTCAGTTTTAAAATCCATTCTTCAACCATACCTATCTTTTTTCTTTTCCAGTGCTTGGCAAATACAATACTCACAGCAGTCACCATGTAGAGGAATAGCACCCAAAACTATTTCTTTATTGGGTTGTCCATAATACCTAAAAGAAAAACTTCAGGTTTCATTAATATTTGTATCTTAAATATTTTCTTCATTATCATTATGTTTATCCAATATGTTTTTACCTACTTGCAAGACCACCACATATGATAAAATGAGCCAGTTTGGTCTAAGTCAGGGGTGTCAAACTGCCGGCCTCTGAGCCAGTGCATCATGCCGAAACTGTGCCCACCCCATTGCTGGCAATGGAAAAAAAGTCACGATATGTCACAATACGTCACATGATGTTATGAGTTTGATGCCCCTGGTCTAAGTGCTTAAGGCACCAGGATAGAAACTGGAAGGCTATGGGTTTTAGTCCCACCTTAGCTATGAAAGCCAGTTGGGTGATCTTGGACCAGTCACTCTTTCTCAGCCCAACTCACCTCACAAGGTTGTTGTTTTGGGAAAAATAGGAGGTAGTAATATATGTTCACTACCTTGAGTTGTTTATAAAAAATAATAAAGATGTGATATAAATTAAATAAATAAATAAAAATAATGGTTGAACACATGTGCAAGTGAGCATGATTAGATATTCCCTCCTCAAGTACTTAAATCTGCATACAAGTACTATTTATCATACAATTTTCTGGACAGAATATTGTCTGTCAGTGAGGATATGGCCTCCTCATTGCCTTACCTGCTAAGAAAGATCCAACATATGTATGATTTAAAATGGCTTGGTAATATACATTTTTAAAATTTTGGAATAAACCCATGTTGCAGACTATAATCCATGCTAACCTATGGTTTGCTTATTCATGGTTTGATTAAACCACAATTGGTAGCTTTATGACTTACAAACCATAATAATGTGTTCATACATACAATATTAAACAACTGTAGTATTATAATCATCCCTTAAAGAAATGTAATAGGCTTTGTCATGTAGGAAGTTACACTTTTCCAAAGATGAACATACATGTTTACCACTTTCCTTCTGAAAATCCATGTTTTTACACCCTCTAGTGGCAAAGAGCCTCTTAGGACACTACCTATAAGGGAGGAGTCAGATTTCCTCTGGCAGGGGTCCCTAAACTATATATGAAAAAGAAGGGTATTGTGTGATTTGACTAAGAATTTTTGTGGGTTACCTGGTTGCTCGCTATGAAAATCAAGATGAACTGGATATCTGTTTAATTAGACCATTTTTTTTCTTTTAATAAAGAACAGGAAAAGATGAATGTCAGTATCTCACTTCTGCAGCAGATTTCTGCAGATTTCAAACTGAAACCTTGATGGGATTAATTGGCAACAGTAGCCAGGATTGCAATTTTTAGTATTTCTTGAAATGTATCTTCTATAATGCTGCGTTCTTCCAAGCTGCAGTACTAATGAGTGAAAATATATTCCCTTAAAAGTTACCAGCAGAGAAAGATTGCTCTGTCAAAATTATACACGCAGTCGTTTGACAGTTGATACTATTCAGTGATGTGCAATACCCTTTTCCAATACTGAGCCGTCCAGATGGCTGGGGATTATGGAACCTAAAATCTAATACACAAGATTAGAGTTGGGGTGCATAAGATATTGAAAGGGTAAAGAAGTTTAGAGAGAGGATTATAAGAAACAAAGGAAATTATCGTGCACAGTTTTTCCGTTTCTGTGAAAAACAAGGGTTTTTTTTGCGTTTCTCTTCGTTTTCTGGAGTTAACCACTGAATCAGTGTTTCTCAACCTTGACAATTTTAAGGCATGTGGACTTCAACTCCCAGAATTCCACAGCCAGCATTGCTGGCTGTGGAATTCTGGGAGTTGAAGTCCACATGCCTTAAAATTGTCAAGGTTGAGAAACACTGCACTGAATCAAAACTTGGTGANTTTTTTTGCGTTTCTCTTCGTTTTCTGGAGTTAACCACTGAATCAGTGTTTCTCAACCTTGACAATTTTAAGGCATGTGGACTTCAACTCCCAGAATTCCACAGCCAGCATTGCTGGCTGTGGAATTCTGGGAGTTGAAGTCCACATGCCTTAAAATTGTCAAGGTTGAGAAACACTGCACTGAATCAAAACTTGGTGAGAATCCACATTCGCAGAAAGCAACAACGCGGCTGCGTCGCACCAAACGAAGCCAGCGCTTCGGCGCAGGAAGGGCTCTCTGACGCACTCGCCGCTTTCCGCCCCGCAGGAAGAGCTGCGAGAGGAGGAGTTCAGTTTGTCGCACAGGGTTTTCCAATCTGCCACATCTCCCGCCAGGCTATCGATTCATCATGCCTCCCTCCTCTCTTCCCCATTGGAGTCCTCTGTTCAATCCGTGGTATCGGTGCTCGACTCTCCGCCGCTAAGGCTTTGAGCGGGGGAGAGAAGCAAGATGGCGGACAAGACGCCAGGCGGTTCGCAGAAGGCCAGTGGGAAGGTGAGGCCGTTTGGGGGGGTCGAGTTAGTCGCGTTGCGGTTCCCAGGAAAGCGGGAGGCCCGAAAGAAATATATGTAATCATCTGCAAAGGATTTTTGGGGAGATGGCTTGGAGCCGCGTGCCGCGTCGGGGAGGTGGTGCGCAGGCAGGCGAGAGAGCAAATTCGCAGATTGGCTTCGTGGCCTATTCTTGCCTCCTCCTCTCCCTACAATCCAGCCGATAATAGAATGTATTGGATTGAATGAGAAGATGAGAGGAATTGGCGTGAGTTGAAATTAGAAGGCCGAGTCAATCCCCCCTCTTCTTAATTATTTTGTCGGAAACGAAAGTGTTTCTCGCTTCTACTTCCTCTCATCTGCTCTTTTATAATTTAATCCAGCCTTACCCAAACTAATGTCCTCTGGGTTTCATAGACCACGGTTCCCATCATTCTGTGGCTATGCTGGCGAGAAACGGAATGTCTTGTTTTCTCTGCAGTATGCACCTAGGAGGCAGTAGGTCTGTGGGATTTAGATGTGTTTAAACATTTGTTTCCTCAGCCCAATTTATTAAATCAACGTCTGATTCGAAATTAAATGTTTCGGAGAAATCCAGGGTGGTTTACAAGAAAACTGTCAAATACAGCTATCATAAAGCATTGCCAGCACTGCTTAAAACAATATTAAAAATGTGTATTTTAAGAAAGAAAAATAGTAATTTAATTAGTGCTGTTTGACCATGAAATGTGTTGTTATTTTACATATGCCTGGCAGAACAGTGTGTTTGGAGTTGCCTCTAAAGGGGCAAGGCATGCACTGTCCATATTTTCCTTTGGAGAAAATTCTATAATTGGGGTGCTGCCTCTGAGAAGGCTCTGCTCTTGGCCACTGCTCTATAAACCAAACCAGCTAATGGGGCCATCTGATCTTAATAGATGGTAAACAAAGATGATTAGGGGGCTGGAGGCTAAAACATATGGCAGACATTTGTGGGAATTGGGTATGGCCAGTCTAGAGAAAAGAAGGCCTAGGGGTGACATGTTAGCAGTATTCCAATATGTGAGGGGCTACTACAAAGAAGAGGGGATCAAGTTATTTTTCCAAAGCACCAGAAGGCAGGACAAGAAATAATATAAACTAATCAACTAATCTAGAACTAAGGAGGAATTTTATTAACAGTGAAAACAACTAAGCAGTAGAAAGGCTTGCATTCAGAAGTTGTGGATGCTCCATCACTGGAAGCTTTTAAGAAGAGATTGGACAGTCAGTTATCTAGAATGGTATAGGGTCTCCTGCTTGAGCAGGCTGGACCTTCCAGCTCTGTTATTCTTTGAGAGAAGCAAACTTTTAAATAAAATCTCTTTTTCAGAGTTACCGTCTCATTGCCCCCTTCAGCCTGGGAAGCTTAGTCTGTTGACTCATTCTTTATAGCATCCAACCTGTCATAGGATATTTAGTCCAAATAGTACTCCCCAGTATTGTTTTTATTAAAAAGTATCTGTGCTAATGGTCTTTGATTGTAATTACTAACTGAAATAAATATATTAAATGAAACAGCAAAGCTGTGCTAATAATATTTAGCCTGTTTATGGAAGATAGTTTGTCACTATAAGGCTTCATGTAGAACAAAAATATTGTATATTTGCTATCCGTGCAGGAAGAAAGTGTGATTGTGATGTATACATGTATTGTGGGTGTGGGAGAGATACTTACAGAAGGTAATTGCTATAATACATATTTCCTTTATTTTTATATTTAGAACTATCTGTAATTTTTTGTCATGGAGTTACACGTGATCTCATTTGCAGGTTAAAAAGAGTTCAGCTAAGATAACTGTTTTATTTCTGATTTGGGTAAGCAGCTAAATATCATTCAGAATTTGAATTTTTGGGATCTCTAAAATATAGAATCTAAATGAGAAGTGATTATATAAAGTTGATTGATAAATAATTGGAACATTAGAAAAACATCAGGGCATGACTTTGATATTAATCTTGTAAGGTATCTAAAGCTTTTTAAAAAAGGTTTTTGCTTACTGTTTCTTACTTTATTAGATAGATTTAGAAAAATAAGATGACCTGAGGAAAAAAAGGATTCTGTCTTTAATTCTTAAAAACTAATGACTATAGGAATAGCCAAAGAGAGGGTATTCACAGAAACATTTACTACTTACTTACTAATAGCACACTTAGAAATGTATGGTACTGTACATTGCAATTCACTAGTGTAGTTATCTCATGATTCTGATATTTGTTTCATATGTGGCATCCGTTTGATTAGGCTGATGTATATTCAATTTTTTAATGAATATTTTTCCTGCAAGATCAGGGAAACAAAGCAACAGTTGTACTGATGAAGACATAAAAATATTGTATTCATTTGCCATATGTAACTGAGTCTGAATTCAACTCTTTTAAGAAAAAACCCTCCCAAATTAAGTATCAGTAACATTGAATTTCATGGAAATGTATCAAACATTTTCAGTAAACTAAGAAAATTTATCCTTTGCATAGGTAATGTAATACACATGTTACAACCTTTTGAAGCATGAATTAATAAAACAATATTGCCTTGCTTTAATTTTTTTATTCGCTCTTGGTTGTGTATGTTAAGATTTTTCTGCTTATGTAATAATTTGAGAGAACAACATAAACTGTAGCAGCTTTCCCTACTATTGTATCGAATAATGTGTTTGCACAGCAATGTACCATCCTTCTTCATCTTTTATTCTAGTGGCCATGTTGACTTAAATTTTGGAATCTAATACTAGACAACATCATTTGGGGGAAAGCTGCTATAGAGCATAGCATAGGTACTAAGAGATTGCAATATAACATGATTATTAGTGATAATTTACTAAGCAGAATAGGATTTGACTTTTTGAGGGAAAAAAAGAGTTAGATGGACTGTCCATAACCATCCTGTGCAGTAAATTAAAAGCTTTCTCTGTTTGGGAGTACTGTTCTGTCATTCATTATGACTTTTCCCCCATTGTTGTACACTCCAGAACGCTGAAGCCACTCTACCTCCATTGCTTTTTGTTTTTTACTTTGCACATGAGAACTATGCAAAAATTTTAATTGCAACTTTTGTACAAACCCCAAATTTGGCTCAAAGCTGGGTTTTTATGTAAAGTTTCTGAGGGAAATTGTAAAGTTGATTCACTCCTCTACCAAGGAAATTCAGGACAATGGTGATACATCAAGTGCATTTGTTATTTGCAATGGATGAAGCAAGGCGGTATGC
>NW_015387600.1:145406-213476 GCF_001527695.2 Protobothrops mucrosquamatus
GGGGATGGTTCTGGGCCATGCAAGCAGTGGGTGTGCCTGCAATTGCACTTGCGTGAATGGCGGGCACAACCTCATTTGCACTGCTCGTGTAAGTGAAAAAGCGCAAGCAAGCGTAATCACCTGCCATTTATGCAGCCAAGGTTGGGGACCTCTGGACTAAAGTACTTTACCAGCCCATGCCAAATATCAAACCTGGAAAACCAAAAATCATTGCTGACAAATGTAAAAAGCTTCAAATACTTGGGAAGCATCATCCTGAGTGATCTTTAGACAAAGAAATTGATTCCAGGATCATTGAGGCTCTGTTGATCTGGGTGGCTACAGACTGGAGTGCTCAATCAATACAAAGTCCACATCTCCACAAAGCTGATCATTTACAGAGCTATGGTTATCCCTTTCTACTTACCTGAATATGAGTTCTAGACTCTAAACTGAAGATGTATTAAAGAACTGGAGAAATTTCTCATGTGTGCTCTCTGCTCTATCCTTGGTATTCTTTGGCAAAGTTGTCACTCCAACCTAGATGTCTTGGATTGCATGAAAAACTCAATAGCTTTTGAGTCCCTGATTATCAGAGCCCAGATTAAATAGCTGGGACATATCATCAGAATGGACAACCACAATGTGTGTCGCCGGTTGTTCTGTAAAGTACTGGAAATGGAAAGAGGCCTTGAGATGGTCCATGCAAGTGCTACACAGATGCTGTGAATGCCACTGTGACATCCAGCCAAAGGAACAAGATGCTGCAAATACTGGCAGAATCCACTGGCAAGCCTTGTGCTATGAACTCTCCACTGGTTTTGAAGACAGGCGCTACCAAAAACTAGTAGAAAACCTTGAGTGGCATCACAGACTAGTTATTATAATGTTATATATGTTATGTTATCATAACAATGGACTTCCAGTGCCCTCATTGTACTAGAGACTCTGCTTCTAGTCTGGGACTGTAGAGCCATCTATGTGTCCATAGATGAACTGCACAATAGGATGTCATTTTCAAACCTGAAAGACTACCTATATCAGGCATGTCAAACTGCCGGCCCATGGGCCGGATGCATCATACTGAAACCGCACCCATCCTATTGCCGGCAATGGGGAAAAAGTTGCGATACGTTGCGCGATGTCACATGATGTCGTGAGTTTTACATGCCTGGCCTATATCAAGAAGATTTTATTTTAAATATTAACTCCTTGTGACTAATGAAAATGTCAAGATAACTGCCAAAATTTTGGATGTTGGCTATCAGATTAAAGAAGTAGCAGAATTTTAAAAAGTAAGATATTTATTTAGAACATTTTCTCTCTCTTCTACTTATCATTTGTTCTTTTAATGCATTGTTTCAGTTTTTATAATACAAAACACCCAGAATCATTGGGATGGCCATTCTTTATGTAAATGAATAAATGAAAAAGAACTCTCTTTTGCTCAGAGTGTAGAACAAAAAAAAAGTTGGATGTTAGAAAACCATTCCTAGGAATACTTTGATGGTAAAAGTAATTAGTGATATTTGGCTTCCTTAATTGAGACTAGACAGCCACCTATCAGGATGCTTAAATTTGCATTCCTGCAATAACAGGAAGTTGAACTCAGTGGCCTCTGTGAACCCTTTCAACTCTGAGGTTCTATAACAGTGATGGCGAACCTTTTAGAGACCGAGTGCCCCAAAACCGCCCCCCGCTCCGCCTCCCGCCCTGCCTGCTCCGCCCCTGCCCACCCCTTGCCCCACCCACCCGCAGGGCATGCACTGCCTCCATGGCCCACCGCAGATCACCCAGGCAACCCTGCAGCACCATGGCAGCCATGCCCTCCACCCACACCCCGCAGCATCATCTGCACGAAGTCCTTGTTGCCTGACTATGTCCTTGGCTGTGCTGCTCCGTGCGGGCCATGCCCGGGTGCGACTCTCCTCCAGGGGGGGCTGCTGGTGGGGCCATGGGGGGAGGCAGGGCTGGGGCGACGGCACGCGTGCCCACAGAGAGGTCTCTGAGTGCCGCCTCTGGCACGCGTGCCAAAGGCTCGCCACCACTGTTCTACAACTATCGTCTGAACTATCATCTGGATTTGGCTTACAAATTAAGACAAACTGTAATGCAATCTAATGTATTCTGTCAGATAGGTTTATAGTAACTGCAGCAAGATTATTATATACAGAAACATTTCAGATTTTTTTTCTTTACATCTTGCCCATTCATACTTACTTTCAAAAGTGATTTCTATTACCGGTATATTCTGAACAGATGTAAGACTTTCAGTTCATAGGACAGTTATTAGGATCATCTTCCTTTTTGGTAAAAACCCAGTACTTAAACAGTTCATAATTCCACATGCTGATAACAAATTAATCATCCTTGAGCTGCTGCTTCATATTCTTAGAAGAAGAATAAAATCTTTATTTAACTAATGGTACAGTTCAAGTTTTATATCAGTTGGAGAATTACAGTACAAGTTTTATATCAGTTGGAGAATTGAAGAAATGTGAGTTGAAATTTCAAAAATAATTATAATTGGATAATAATTATAAGATAATATATAATCTTATATAATAAATAATTATAGTGATAATTGGAAAATTGTAAAGCCTTATAAGTTTTGATTAATATTAGAGGTTGGTAAAAATGAAGACTTTATGCCTATATAAAAATAGTAAATGCTGCCTGATGTTGATTGTCGTATTTCTGCCATTTTTTAGGCCAGAGTTACAGATACAACACGGGCCCCTGGATCTCCAGAGTCTCAGGTAAGTTTATAATCTAAATGGAAATTCTGCTTCTGCGGTGGATTTACATTGACATATAAGCTATTAAAATTTTTTGTGTGGATTTATTTTAAAAGCAGTTACACTAATCAGTTTATGCAGAAAGATAGTTCTACACCACTTCTGTTTAATAATAGTGGAACTTTGATTACAATAGTTGCTTTTTTAAATTAAAACCTATACATTTAATTATTTTAATCATAATTGCATAAAAAGCATAAAAAGTTAATAAAATTATTAAAAACTATAGAGGTTCAAGTAAAATTGTTAAGATTAGTTCATAAAATATAATATAAATCAACCAATAAAATAAAAAGGGATTATATATCTAAATGTAATGTAAAGAAGAAATTTTATTACAACTAATGGTCAACTAAGTAAAATACTCAAATATACTAAACAATAGTGTGAAAAGTGGTTTCATTGTTAAAGAAAACACTCACATAATCTGCCTAGACATAACACATTTAGACATTTTCAATATTCACTCCCAAGATAGACAAGATAATTAAGTTTAAAGAAAAGTGTGTTACTTCACGTTTGGTGAAGATCTCTAGCTTATCCTAAAGATGAGATTTACTTTTAAAACCCAAGATAGTTTGGGTCAGGTTACCTGAAGGAGTACTTTTTCCTGATTTGCAGTAAATTAGTCTTGCATACTATTTTCACAGACAGCTTTGTATGGAACACAGTATAGTCCAAATGAAGGACTATTAGACTGTGCATGATGATAAGGGAGCTGTCCTAGAATAATAATTTGGTATTGTTATATCCACCTCTAGTCAAAAAAGGTATATGTAGGCCTTTTATGCACTCATATCAATGTTGAATTCAAAACTACTTCCAAATTATACAGTCAGACATGGTCAGAGAGCACTTAGCTAATTATGTGAACACTAACACTAACTGTAGCTCTCATATTTGATCACATGAGATGAAGTGGGTAAGGTATTAATCTGACAGGAAGTGCCAGGTTTTAGTCCATCTTCAGCCATAGAAGCTCATTGGTTGACTTGCGTCACTTACTTTCTGTCTGCCCAATCTACCACGCAGGGTTATTGTGAGAATGTGCATGAGATAGATTATGAATTTAAGATGTTTTGAAGAAATGTTGAATCTTATGTAAACCACCAAGAGACATTAGGATAGAAGCAAAATAATTTGAATTTCCATTTATCTTCGAAGCAAGGCAGGTTTGCTTAGTGGCATGCAAAGACATTTCTGTGGAAGGACATGTAGCAACTGCCTCAGACAGTCACCACTTGCACTTATAGTGGTGATAAAAAAGTATCTTTGTTTTCATACTAGACTTCAAAAGAGCTCATTTTCATGTTTGTAATAACATTGACAATGTGTGTTCTGTATGAATAACAAAAGAATTTTGCTTCAGGTGGTAAAATTGTATTGTTATAAACTTGTTAATATTTTTCTCTTTCAGCCACTCTTAGAAAGCAAACTTAAGGCATTCAGTATTGGCAAGATGAGTAGTACCAAGAGAACGTTAAGCAAAAAGGAACAGGAAGAATTGAAAAAGAAGGTAATTATCACAAGAGATTTGACAGATCATCTCTTGAGATTTTTTTTTATCAATATAGCAATGTACAGATTGGGTTTTAAGTAATGTTCAATTACAGCACCTTAGCCCTCCCACCTTTCTTACTGATCAACAGCTAAGAAACAATAAATCTATGAAGCATAGTTAAATCAGTGGAGATTTCATTGGTATATCATTGCCAAGCATTCCTAGGTTAAACTACTTGTATCCTGAAACAGTGTCCTCAACAGTCTAGAGACTATATTGATGGTGTACTAGTTGTAACACTTCCAACTTTCTTTTCCCTTCTTCCCAGAATACTTTCTTTAAATTTTCAGCTGTCTTCTCCTTTTGCCAGCTTAGCCACAGCCTCATTTTCCTATAAGAAAGTTATGAAAAACAACAGTGTGTTTGTAATCAGACTTTGTTGTCAGAAAGAACATCTTATCTGGCTGAGTATATGTGTGGCAGGATAGCAGATAGCAATAGAAAAATTTGCTTATTGTTTTTCTTCCTAGACTATTACCAATAAAAGCATTTTATTATGTAGCCCCCCCCCAAAAGAAAAGGAAGATTTAATACCGGGTTTCCCCGAAAATAAGACCGGGTCTTTTATTTATTTATTTATTTGTTTGTTTGTTTATTTATTTTGACCAAAAGACCAATTAGGTCTTATTTTCGGGGGATGTCTTATTTTTCCCATGTACAGCAGGTGGCGAGCGCGCGGGGGCGGGGCGGGACGACGTTCGGTACAAACAGCAGGGCGCGGCCTGTGCATGGGGTGGAGACGCAGAGCTTCGAAGCACGGCGGCGATTGGGCCAACCTCGGAGCGTGGGGTCGGACCAACTACTGGTATGAGAGAGTTCGGGCTGGGGGGGTGCGCATGCCCTTCCCGTGCCAGGCCGGTCCCTGGAGCGGCTGTACTGGATGGCGGGAAGGACGCTGAGGTGGGGGCAGCCAGGCTGACGCTCCTCTGAGCAGAGTGGGGGGCCTTTACCCCGGGGATGCTAAGGGGCTGCCTTCCTGGCCTGGCCCGCCTGAGAGGTGAGGGGGAGGCGGCAGCCCAGGGTCAAAATGTTGGTGGAGTCCCGGAGGGCCAGGGAGGGTGCTGAAGTGAGTGGGTGTCCTGCCTGCAAGTGCCCGTGCCGGCTCCCCCTTCCCTGCCAGAGCCGGAATGCTGCCATGTTTCAGTAGATTCCGGCCTTGCCCTCTGGCGTGCCTGGGCAACTGCTGGAGAGAGACAGGCCCATTTCAGTGCCTGGAGCCCTTGGGGGGGTTGCCTTGCCACCTGCTTTCTAGCTCCGTCACATTTCTTCGCCGCCACGGAACTGGAGAGCTTGGCGCACCACTCTCTCTTCCCTAAAGCATTCCTTCGCTAGCCTACTTTCCAGCTCCGTTGTGTTTCTCTGCCGCCACAGAGCTAGAGAGCTTGAGAGTTTGTGGGAATAAAAAAAATAAAAATAAAAGTTCGATCAGATCTTCCAACTTCACGAGATCTTTTTTTTTGTGTGTGAGAAGTTGGAAGATCTGATTGAACTTTTTTTTTAGTTCCACAAACTTCTTTTGTTTCCCTGCACGCGGTGGCAGAGAAATGCAGCAGAGCTGGAAGTCAGGCTAGCGAATGAATGCTTTGGGGAAGAGAGGGTGGTGCGCCAAGCTCTCCAACTCCATGGCAGCAGAGAGACACCGTTGTGGCCGCGAGCAACCAGACAGTGGGATGGGTTGGGTGGGGTCTTAACTAGAGCTTATTTTGGGGGGTAGGGCTTATATTAGGTGCATGTGTAAAAATCAAGCAAGGGCTTATTTTCTGGGTGGGTCTTATTTTCAGGGAAACACGGTGAGAGCATAGATTGACTTTGGGAATATGTTCTGTTCTTTACTTTCAAATTTTCTCATTTTTGTTGAGAGGAAAGTCAATTTATATTATGGTCACAGACCAGCATTACAAATAAAAGCATTAAAAAAATAATAATAAAATAAAATTTAACAACAGACAAAATAATATATTACGATTAGTGGTGGATTATCAGTGGGCAGTTAGAATCTGCCTAATTTTGCATACAGTATAACAAAATTTGGCCACATTAAAGAAAGTACTTTGTACTAATATGATAACAGCAGTTGTACACAAAAAGAGATCAGTATTTCCTGGGTATTTTATTAGTTGAGGTGGTATAAAGTGAGTCCATGAGTCCTTATAGAACAGTGGTGGCGAACCTATGGCACGGGTGCCAGAGGTGGCACTCAGAGCCCTCTCTGTGGGCACGTGCGCCATCAACCCAGTCCTAGGCCTTCAGCTGGGTTTTATAAAACCTTTTCGCTTTAGGCCTCTGCCGCCGTGTGCAAAAAAAAAAGAAGATTCAATCAGTCAATTTCAACTTCTTGCGGGGAAAAAAAAGTTCTTGCAAAGTTGGAATTGATTGATTGAACTTTTTAGTCCCACCCAGTCTGCCGTTACCACCGCAGCCACGCCCACCCAATGGGACACGCCCGCCCAATGGGACACACCCACCCGGCACTCAACGATGCATAAGTGGGTTTTGGGTTGCAGTTTGGGCACTCAGTCTCTAAAAGGTTCACCATCGCTGTTATAGAAGATACAATACAGCAAGAGATGAGCTGCAGTATCAATGGACCTTGTCCACAAGGGCACAATTTATTTTATTTATTTATACAGTTTATTGGCTGCCCATCTTACCATAAGATAACTCTGGGTGGCTTATAGTCTATACGTGAACAATTAAAACAAAAATAATTTAAATCAGACATTAAAACCTAATGACACATGGGGAGAGCGGGGGCGAAGTTGGAGGAGCTGGAATCTCTTATTATTTGATCAACTACCTCCACTGTGCTGGTTCCTCCACTGGGGTCCCAAGCTAATTGGCAGAGCCATATCATTAGGCCCCTAGGAAAGGATAGGAGGGTTGGGGCCAACCTCACATCAGGGGGCAAGATGTTCCAGAGGGCAGGAGCAACTTCCTCCTGGACCTCACCAGCCGGAATAATCAGGCCAACAGGACCCGCAGCATGCCTCCTCTGCCAGCACAAGTGGGACAGGCCAATCCCAGTGGAGTGAGATGGTGGCTCATATGGTATTTTTGAATCGCTCTCCAAAATTTCTATGGGAAGTGCATTGCAGCAGGCTAAAGTTAATGTTCTTTGGATTTTTGAGACCGTTATACAATATAAGTATCTTGCTTGCTTTAAAAGGGAGAGTTGAGAGGAAAACATTTCTTACGCTTTTTTCTGATTTTGGGTAAAACGAATCTAAAGGTATTTTTTAAAAAAACAACAGTTTGTTAAGATTGTCAAAATTATTGAATCTGACTGCTTGGAGATAAAATAAAACAGTATATTTATTATTAGTTAATTTAATGGTTTGTGATAGACTTACCCCAAAGTGGACCAATTCAAGTTTTATCTTCAGATTGCAATACGCTTAAAAGGGAAGATTACATATTCTAATTCATCATCATATTATTTGTTCTCAGGGGTGTAGCCGTTATGAAAAATCTAGAATTGGAACAAATTTCCTGGCAACCAAGTTTGTTCTGATTTAAATTTAGCAAATGATACATGCCATGTTAAAAGTTGCAGGTAGTTGAAATAAAGTATTTGATTAGGAGAAATAAGCACATTCAATATTTTTTAAACGTTAAACTCAAATTCAAACCGTAGTGGCACATTATTTTCATTGGACTCTTTTACAAGTCACAAGAGCCTCTTTTATTTAAATTCAAAGGAAAAATGTTCAAGGCAAACACCCTCCTTAGGGGCATCTTTTGAAAATTAAGTGAAGTCTTAGAAATATCGTATTTGATGAGAGTACTCTTTTCCATGCAGCTTCTTCTATTATTTGAAAACTTGCTGTTGCTAATAGATTCCTGCAAATGTGTGGAATAAGTTATAGGTAGGAAGCTGGATGTAGTTGATGGTTTCATTAACGATAATTTGTGTAACATTTTGGGGACTATAGGAGGATGAAAAGGCAGCTGCAGAAATATATGAAGAATTCCTTGCTGCATTTGAAGGAAGTGATGGCAATAAAGTGAAAACATTTGTCAGAGGAGGTATTGTTAATGCCACTAAAGGTAAGGCTTATTACAATATTATCCAGGAAAGAGATAAGGTTCCAAGAGTTATTTTAAATAAAATATTAAATTTTACATAATTTGTGCTACCTTCAGATTTGCATTTCAGATAGATTACAATAATGGGCATTTATTAAAATGCTGTTATACTGTTAATGGTTCTTATATGAGTAATTAGATGATCATAATGGTATATTTCATTATATGCATCCTTATAATTTTTAAATAGCTGAACCCATCTCCATTTTTCCTGGCAATGGTCTTTCTATGAAACAGATTAATTTCAAAAATAGTTTGACTAAGATATGAGCAGAGGTGATGAAACCCTTAAACTGGCTCTTTCGAAACTTGTTACTGTTTAATTATTTTTATGATGTTTGTTTCATCAGAACATGACACAGATGAAAAACGAGGAAAAATCTACAAACCTTCATCACGATTTGCAGATCAAAAAACCCAGCAGAATCAGTCATCTTCTAATGAGAGACCTCCATCCCTTCTAGTGATAGAAACCAAAAAACCAGTAAGCTTATATATTTTTTAGAAATATTTGTTACTTCCATGTTCAAGTATATTGGTTATTTATATAGTTATATAGTGCTTTTCAGGTGAATTTTACAAAGCAAACTTAGAGAGCCTTTGAATCTGTCTTGGCTCTTGGCAATGGCCTGGATTACCCCCTGCAGGTTTCTTGGCAAAATGTGACTTGCCATTGCATTATTTCTAGGGCTGAGACAGTGACTGGCCCAAGATCTCCCAAATGACTTCATGCCTAAGGTGGGACTAGCATTCATGGTCTCCCAGTTTCTAGCCTGCTGCTTTAACCACCACACCGAACTGGATTTCTATATGAAAATTCTTATAGTGTCAACCAGTGACTTGACATTAACTATGAAATGGTCCATAATCTACCTGTTGCATTTAATTTTTAAAATATTGTTCGTAAGATATAGAAAGTCTATACAATCATTCTAGAACAGATGTTATAAAGATACACTATATTTTCTGGGGAAAAAAGGCTTCTGTAGGAGTCAGCTGATTTTGCCCTTTTAGTCAGAAATATTTGGCTACAAGCCAAAACAAAATTTAGAGGCTGCATTCCTTTTATTCAGCTACTTTTCAGTCTTACTACTTAAATAAATAACCAATATATTTTAATTCCATGGGAGTCGTGGGTTCCAGATTTTGGATGCATTCTATAAGCTAGCCCACTTGAGATACCTGGATTCAAAAATAGTTGTCCTATGCTGCATCGTTTCACCCAGTTAAAGGTTACAGACCTGCAAGTTTTGAATAATGGCAGAACTTTTAATGTACTGAAAAAGTTTTTTAAAATTCAGTGAAGTACTCAACATATGTGTTTGCCTTGAAAGTAACATGCTGAACTGTATAGCACAGGGGTCCCCAACCTGTGGCCTATTGGACACTGGGCTGTGTGAGTGGCTGGCCGGTGTGCACGTATGTGTATGCGTGCAAAGCCCCACTCACGCGAGCGATGTGGATGTTCACGGCCCCACTTGCACGAGCAACAGGTGTTCGTGCATGCATGCATGTGCATGGGTTTACCCCTCCCACAAAACCATCCTTTCCCCCCTCCCCCTGCTCCAGGCCGCCAACCCAAAAGATTGGGGAACTCTGGTATAGCACAGTTAAATATCAGGAAATGTTTTATGACATTTTGTATTATGTAATAACGTGCTTTATGATAATTTTTTATCATAAAATATTTTATAAAATTTGCCACATAAAATTTGTGGGCGTCATAAGTTCCAGATTTTGGATGAATTCTTAAGTCATTCTATTTGATGAACCTGAATTAAAAATATTTTGCCCTATAATGTGCATTGTTAAAGGTTACAGACCTGAAAGTTTTAGTTGTATACTAGACAACCTGTGCCTCCTTTCAGAGGGTCATCCTTTCAAGGATATTTCCTTAGCAGATTTCTCTATGTTTTCAACAGTGACAGAGTTTCTAATGTACTGCCTTCACTGGAAAAGATGGGATACATTCAGATATGTATCTGCCTTGAAAATAGTCTATGTTGAACTGTACAGCATAGTCAAACCTCAGCACAGGAAATCTTTTATGACATTTTGTATTATGTCATAAACTCTTTTTATGATAACATTTATGCCATATAATGTTTTATAAAATTCACCAAATTTCAATTCCATGGGAATCATGGGTCTTGGATTTTGGATGCATTCTGTAAATTAGGCCATTTGATGTATCTTGGTCCAAAATGTTTTGCTGTATGGTATGTTTTGTCCAGTTAAAGGTTGTAGAAATCAGAGTTATAGGTAGATTGATAGATAGTGCAGTGGAAAGAAAGGATTTTGATGATTTAATGTTGGTTTTTGATATTGCCTTGATAAAATTATATATTTGCAATAACCAATAAAGAGGTGCAGCAACTTATAAACTTAATAATACAATCTTAACTGTATTACTTTTACCTGTATGTTTTCTTACCCCTTCCTTTTTTCAGAATGGGTTTTCAAAGTATCCTCTTAAATATTTATATTGATAGAATTTTTAAAAGAGTAATCGTGTGCATAATTAAACGGTCTTCAAATTGTTTCAGCCTTTGAAGAAGGGAGAAAAAGAAAAGAAAAAGAGCAATTTGGAGCTTTTTAAAGAAGAACTAAAACAGTAAGTATTTTATTTATAGATTAAAATAAATGGTGGTAATCAAAATAGTTGCGAAAGTAGATTTTTGGTGTATGTAAAGGATTTGTCCCTCCATTTTGAAAGTGAAAAACAGTTTAATTTAGTTTCCTCTTTGTTTCCTTGTCTTTCATGTCTTAAATAAGAAGCATTTTTTTAGTTCTTTTTGCTTCAGCAGTGGGCAATGGCATTAATGGACAAATGCACTTATAGCAAAGCTATCATGAAAACCAAAAACAATTGAATAATTAGGCAGCAATATAAGAGGTTGCTAAAACCATCTCTATGTGAGTACTAAGAAAACAGCTGTAGCGATCTTTCTAATTAGTGGAAGCAAGCTGTACTCATTTGGAGTATGGGTTGCAAATTTAGTTCCGTATCCTTCAAAATTTATAGACAAAGATCTTTAAATAGACTATTACTTCCAGAATACAAATTCTTAAATTTTAAGAAAGTACTTCTGTGTCCTATAAGAAATCCAAAGCATTCTTCTTCTGATAGTACTTTCTATGATCTCCAAAGAAGTTTTCACATATTACTAATTCCCCAAATCTCTCCAGATACAAGAAGAATTTCCCAAAATATATTTTTCTTAGAAAGTCCCTCGTCGTGTGTTTCACTTTTTCTCACTGATTATGCAGAAAATAAAATAATCATTATTTCAGGAAAACTTAATCACTTGAAAAGTAATCAAGAATCATTTAGAGAAGACTGGCAATCTTCTCCCTCTAATTCATATAATTCTCCTTTTGGGAATAAGGTATCAGAGTTTTCAAGCCCCAGACACAAGCCTAAGCACTTTCTAATTTTTCAGTACTGGTTCCTGGAGGAATCTCACTATTAATTCCTGTATTCCTCATTAAAATAACTGATGTTTACTTTGCACTGTGTTCAGTAGACTGCACTTACAGGCCCTTTTTGAAAACTTTATGCTGAATGTACAACGATCTAGTAGCAGTCATTGTCTTTTGGTCCACTTATCCTTTATTTACATGGAATTATAGTTCTTTCAGAATTGATAATATTCTTAATATTAAACAGCTAACAATATGATATCTAAGAATGGGGATGAGTAATATGTGGTTTCTGGATTTCAGCTTAATCTGTCTCAAATTCGGTGTGTAATGAACTGAATGAACCACTGATACAGTTCTAGCATAGAAAGGTGTACTAGATCTCTAAAACCTCTTGGGAAAGGTTCATTAATTGGAGTAGGAAAAAGGAATAGATTGCACAAAGGCAGTTACATGGAGGTGTTTTTTTTTAAATGCATCAAATATTATATGGTCTACTATCAGGTTTCTGTCTGGTGTTTTGTATTATTCAGACTACTCATCTAGATAGATTTTTTTTCCAGTCTCTGATATCAGGCCGATCATGGTATGGCTTTTCTATTTTGATGCTTCCTTCTATCCTTTAGAAAGCCATCTTTTAAAACTCTCAGCTTATACCTTCCTGCTCTCAAAATGACATTTTTAATAATCTCATATATATGAAAAGGGTAATAAACAACTGTTTTATTAATTAGGAAACATTGTATTCCACAAGAGAGAGTGCCATTTAGACTTTAATAGTATTTGTTTTTACCAACCTTGGGAATCTCTTCTCATCATTTCTTTCTGTGCCCACAATCCCCACCCCATTTTTTAATTATGTTTTCATCCAACCTCCTTGGAACAAGTAATTCCACATGTACCCACTGGATAGAAGTCTGTATCACTTTGATTTATGAGTCTTACTTCCTTGGCACAGTTCCTTCTATATTTTTAGTGGGTACTTGGTGACATTTTCAATTTGTACCATCTTAGGGTTACTCTCAAAATTGTATTTTCTATTTTTACAACTGTCTAACCATGCAAACTATTTTTCTGCCTTAAACTGAGCTGTCAGATTGGATATGACAGCAGTACTTTCATCTAAGTTACAATATATTCAGCCTGCCCCGCAAAATAAAAATTATTATTATTAATTAAGCCTGCCAAGCAGTAAAGGGGGATATAATTCATAGTAGGTATCTTGGATTGAAAGGAAGTTTTTATAGTGAATAGTAATATTTTGTTTCTTTGAGAGATCTTTACCCATGGCCTAAACCTGGATACTCAAACTCTTCAGGTCATCAGCACTTTTATGAAGTTTCAGATTGTTCATCTATCACCAAACATTTCTTACATGAAAATAATTTAATAAATACTATTTTGACTAATAGTAGCATGAATAGTAATAATAAAGAAGAAAGTGTGCATAATTGGTATGGAAGACAAAGAATTGGAGAAGATCACAAAGTATCAAGATCTGGAAATCAAAGTTGAAAGATTTTGGGATAAATTGATCATGGTGGTTGCAGTGGTTATTGGCACACTGGGTGCCATACCAGAAAAATCTTGGGTGGCACTTAGAAAATCTGAGCATGGACAAAATTTCTGTCTGTCAATTACAAAGGGCCACACTGCTTGGATCTGCACATATACTATATTGATGCATTACAGCATCCTAGGTCAGTGATGGCGAACCTTTTAGAGATCGAGTGCCCCAAAACCGCCCCTCCTGCCCGCCCCCGCTTGCTCCACCCGTCCCTGCCTGCCCACAGGGCCACCCACTGCCTCCACGGCCCACCACAACAGATCACTCAGGTGGCCCTGCAGTGCCATGGTGGCCACGCCCTTCACCCGTGCCCCGCAGCATCATCTGCGCACGATGGGGTATGAGGGTGGAGTCTTGTCCCTGCTGCCCGGCTGCCATGTCCTTGGCTGCACTGCTGTGTGCGGGCCACGGCTGGGGACGACTCTACTCCGGGGGGGGGCTGCTGGTGAGGAGGGGGCCATGGGAAGAAACGGGGCTGGGGCGACAGCGTGCATGCCCACAGAGAGGGCTCTGAGTGCTGCCTCTGGCACGTGTGCCATAGGTTCACCACCACTGTCCTAGGATCTTGGGAGGAACTCGATGAGTATGAAGGCCAAAACAGCTGGCAGCTGTGATTTCACATTTTTGAATAAATAACAAGAACAACCACAACAATAATGGTTAGACCTATTAACCTTTGGAGATTATTGTTGACCACTTTGAAGAACCCTGATGTAAATAAATTCTGTTTTAAACATTATATTTCATGTTAAAACTTAGATGTTTTCAAACGGTAAAATAAGTTAAAACTATTTGATTTAATTTTTTTAATTATAATGATGACTATTAGAATTGAAGCTGCTTAATAGTTTTATAAAATATCTCTTACAGAATTCAAGAAGAGCGTGATGAAAGACATAAAACTAAAGGTAGATTAAGTCGTTTTGAGCCACCTCAGTCCGATTCAGATGGCCAACGCCGTTCCAGTAAGTAATCATCATTGTATTACAGTATTGTAATTCTATAAAAACTTGAAACTAAATAGACATCCTATCTTTCTTTTAGTGGATGCACCTTCAAGAAGAAATAGATCTTCAGGTGGTAATATAGTTTATAACTTAATTATATGTTTAGTTAATTTAAAATGGATGAATTGAATTACATCTTGTTTTCTTTGTTTTAGTACTGGATGACTACGCTCCAGGTTCACATGATGTTGGAGATCCAAGTACAACAAATTTGTATCTTGGAAACATTAATCCCCAGGTAATACTTTCAGTACTTAAAAACATTCATTGCTATGAACTCCATATGTAACTTTTTCATAACAAAAGTATGCAAATATTATTGTGCATGTTTACCCACAATGCTTTCTATAAATATTTTAGAGAGGAAGGGAATGCTGATAATGATTTATATAAAAATCATCACTTGAATTAGTGGTTGAATAAAGATTTTTGTCCAGAATTTCTCATTTCTCATAATATTATGAGGGTACTTAATTAAGTCATGCTCTCAAAATTTTAAATGTGTCTGGGTGTCAGGCACGAAAGATCAGGTTCACTCACACAAGAAGGTCCAAATAAACTGATTTATTGCAAAAAGTGTATGCCCAAAAATCTTCTCAACTAATTGTCAGGAGTTAAACTATTGGATTATGAACCAATAGTTTAACTCATTAGAGTATCTGGATGTTGTGATGTTTTTTATCACGCCATTCTATTAAAAATTTTCCAATTTTTTTCTTGTTGTATCCACAGAATAGAGGATATGCTCTTTCTTTTGAGAAATACTTCATTCTCTTTTCTGTCCCTAGATGAATGAAGAGATGTTGTGCCAAGAATTTGGACGTTTTGGACCTTTGGCAAGTGTGAAAATTATGTGGCCAAGGACTGATGAAGAAAGAGCAAGAGAAAGGAATTGTGGATTTGTTGCCTTCATGAATAGGAGAGATGCTGAACGTGCCCTAAAGAATTTAAATGGTACTAAAGGATTGAAATTAACTTCCCTATATAAGATATCAGGGATTGAACATTGAACCAAGCAAGGTGTTCCAATGAAAATCATTGCGTGGGAAAAGTTTACTTACTTAGTTGTCTCTGCTTTGTTATGAAAATCTTAACTAAAGATTTTCCTTATCTTTTAAGATTTTTGAAGTTAAGAAATTAGTAGGTGCAGATGAATTAATTTATCAGATTGCCTGCTATGTTTATATAACGGGGCTTTTTCCTCAGAGGAATTTATTTTATATTTATTTTCTTATTCTTATTTCTACTTATTTGAAAACAAGGAAATGTGTACTCCAGATTTAGCTCTAATAGCATTTGGATGATTTGAATCCAGTTATTGCAATTATGTAACTGTGTGCATGTTAACAAAGTCCTATGTCCATTTTTACATTCTATGAAATACCTTGATGTGAAAATTGATCTTTGGACGTTGCAGTGTTTAATTACTACAAGTAGTCCTTGACTTACAACAGTTCATTTAGTAACCGTTGAAAGTTACAGTGGCACTGAAAAAAGTGACTTACAACCATTTTTCATACTTAGCACCATTGCAGCATTCCCCATGGTCACATGATCAAAATTCAGATGCTTGGGAATGGATTCATATTTATGATGGTTTCAGTATCCTAGGATCGTGCTCAGCTTTTGCGAACTTCTGACGAGCAAAGTTAATGGGGAATCCAGATTCACTTAACCATGTTATTAACTTAACAAATGGAATGATTCATTTAATAACTGGGGCAAGAAAATTTGTAAAATGGGGCAACGTCACTTAACAAATGTTTCACTTAGCAACATAAATTTTAGGCTCAATTTTGGTTGTAACTTGAGAACTATCTGTACAGTATTCCTAGTCAGACATCTTTAAAAACTAACTCCAGTACAGAGTTCATTTCTGTTGCATGATATATATGGTAGACAACAGTGAGCTTCTATATGAGGACCTGTTTTCATTGAAACACTGGTAATGCAGTTTCTAAATCAGTACAATTCTTGCATTCCCCAGGCAAGATGATCATGTCTTTTGAAATGAAATTAGGCTGGGGCAAAGCTGTTCCTATTCCTCCTCATCCTATATATATTCCTCCTTCAATGATGGAACATACCCTTCCACCACCACCTTCGGGTCTGCCGTTTAATGCTCAGCCCAGAGAGAGACTGAAGAATCCTAATGCTCCAATGTTGCCACCACCTAAAAACAAAGAAGATTTTGAGAAGGTAAAAAGTTACTCAGGGCCATACATCTTCTGTATGATAGTATTTGAAACTCTGTGATAGAATTGCACAATTCAATTCTTAGTTTTACTTAATTGTTCCCTGCCTTAGTTTAAGGAGCCTCATTCCCTTGTCATGTTTGGGCTACATAATTGGGCTTTGTTTTTAATTGCACTTTTAAATCTGGCCACCATGTGTTTTCCCCTTCCACGCTCCCTGGTTTTTTTCTCCTCTGTCCCCCTTTTGTTAGCTGCCAGATTTGCAGTCTCTAAATTAATTTTTTAAAGGCTACATTTAAATTCAGGCAGATTGATTAATTAGGATGACTTCACATGTTTCTATGTAAAAAGCTATTTCAGAAATTAAATCAGTAGTTGATAATAACTCTTAGGATAGTTAAAGGATTTTTTAAAAACAAATGGTAAGTAACTTTTAAACACAAGTGATATCACATTGTTTTAATACTTTCATGAAGTTTCTTAGGTTTGAAAGGGTTGAGAACTAATGGCCAGTACAAATATAACAGCTCCTGGTTCAAACAAGCTACAGGATTGCTTACTTTTTAAAAACCTTGTTGCCTTTCTCAGGCAGGTTTTTGGTTTTGGACTGCAAAATTTTAATGCTGGCTTTAACATAGTTAAGCATTACCTGGGCAGTGTCAATAATTGTGGTGAAAACCTGTCGGGCTGTTTCCCCATCGCATTCTCTAAATCCTGGCTGCCTAGCAGGATTTGAAATCTGGTAAGCCACAGGCTTGGTTAGCTTAAACTATCGCCACTCTCAGTGTGATGCTTAACTGTGATTAAAAACAGTAGGGCTATCAGATACTCTGAAAAGGCTCCTTTGGAACACATGGCAGCTATATGAAGCCCTCTTTCCAAACCATCAAAGAGTCATGCATTTTTCCAGTCTCATGCAACTGTTCTGTAAGCAGTTCCCAGCTGTTTTCTGACTATGCATGCACTTCTTTGATGATTCAGAAAGATGTGGTTTGTATGGGCTCCCACATATTCCAAATCACTGCTTTTAAAAGATTTAAACAGCCATAAAAACCAATAATAAAAGTTGGGAGAAGTCAGTCTCCGGAAAGGAGGGATGGAAAGTTAGTATTTAATACCATACCCTGATCACATAAACATGGTGGAAACACCAAAAATGTTAGCTTGCATAGGACTAACTTAGTAAATAGAAAATATGATTCCATTTTCTGTATATGCCTTCATCTGGCAAGCCCCTTCATATGCATGTGGTGGGTTTGTCTATGTACATTGAGGCTTTTATTTTTTTTAAATAGCTTTTCTATGCTGCATGGGTAACTTGTTTTGCAACCTGAAGATGTTGAAAATAGCAATTGATGCAGTAAAAGGGAAACTGCTATTGAGAAAAGTAAAAGCCCTACTCTACACATGGACATTTATGCCTAATCCTATGGGCTGTTATCAGTATAGTATCTATTCAGTGCATTGATGTACATTCTATTTGGAATGTCTTTTGCAATTTGTGAACTTTTTGTTCACTACACACAATAATTTGCTATGTAATTGCATAGTCTATAACTTTGCAGCAGTGATTGCCTGCAAAACATGTGATAGATGTGTAGTATTTTCAATGCATATGTATTTTTTGCTTGTTACTTGTTAACAATACTCACATATTCTATGTTTATTATCTGATGTGACTTCATATACAGACTCTGTCGCAAGCCATAGTCAAAGTGGTTATCCCAACAGAAAGGTACATGTTTTTCTTTATTATTACTGATCTAAATATAGCGACTATCCCATTTGGATTTTATATAAATTGTGATGTTGAGGAAAAGTTTAGTCTTGACTGAGCAATGGTTGCTTTGTAGGTGTGAGAATGTTAAGGCTTACCATCTATGTTAAACTGTCTTTTACTAGTATTTTATTTCAGTTGTAGGATTAAATGGAATGAAGTTGGAATTACTTTAGTAGATGGCTACAAAGAAACCCCAGTTTTTCTCAACTTTATGCCTTAAAATGCTTTAGATTGTACCTTTCATTGTGTCTGGGTAGCATACAGGACCAGATTACTGTGGGTGGTTACTATAAAGCAGATCTAAAGTTATCATGTTGTGAAAAGGTAGACTATTGTATTTCAGTAAGATTTTAGTCATGCCTATTAGTTTAATGACCAAAAGTGTACATTTATTGCATCAGTATGGAGATATTGAGTAGATTTTAATTATATCCAAAATTACAATAATATCATCTTTGTTAAAGGGTTATCATGGAGGATTTTGATATTGGATCATTGGTTGACTTGTATAATTGAGATTTGGATGACAGGTCTTTTCTGTAATCTTCTGAAAGGTTTAGCATAGTAATTCATAATTATCTTATCTTTCACTAAATTAAGTGGAGAAAGTATTAGGCGCATCTAAGTATGGCAGGTATAATTTTCATAATCAGGATATAATTTGGTCTATTGTAATTCAGGGCTAAAGGAATGTGGCTTATGTTAGGCAAATCCTTGCTCAGTCAAGCATAAAGCTCTTCTGAAACATAGCAACACAAACACTTGTTTAAAATAAATGAGCACCAAAGATTTCCAAATTCTCTTTGACATTGGCCTTGGTGAACAACACCAGCTGAACTGTCTGCGGCAGCGGGGGACCAGGAAAACATCATGGGATGGATTGGGAAAGTATACAGTTTTTGACCAGACATTGGTACGATCAGCTCCAATTAATGTGGTTTGATTATAACTGAAAGACTACTTTTTGTTGGCCAAATTAATGTTTTAAAAACTATTATCCTTTGTTTTATGTTATTTTTTTAATCATAAAATTCATAATGTAACCAGGCTATACATTTTGAAGACAGAAATGCAAGCATCTTTTTACATGATGCTTTTTTTTAAAGAGAACAATTTTCAGTGCTGAAGTAGTTATGTGATATGACTTACGAGAGCCAGATGAATGTGTTTGCAAATGTTTCCTTATTTTTCTTGTTGTTTAGGATTGAAAACATAACCTTTTTCAAAAAAGGAATGTTCTAGTTTTGCTCACTGCAGCATTTTAAGAGTCCAACGATAGAAAATATTTCTCTGCATATCAATAAATATATTGGTGAAACTCCTATTTAGAAACCTCTGTTGCAGTTGATGAGAATTCCCGTTGTATTAAGTCATTTTATGTCATTTGTGTAATAGTCTCATTACGCCAATGAAATAAAATGATTTCAGTAATGACATCATGTGAATGATGTACATTCTAATTAACAGACAATTGTAAATAACAACCGATTCCCTCCATTCAGTCTGTTAAATTAACGTTTCACTTTACTGTTGAATTAAAATGGTTTTGATGTTCCAACATACTGACAATATGTTTGGAAGTAGTGAAGAGAGAGGAGGATAAGCCCACTGAGTTCTCTGGTGTCATTATTTAGGATTGTAAATTTAATGGGCTTAAAAGAAGAGCGAAATTTATCTTTGGAATCCATGAATTTGTTCATGCTGCTTATTTTCATTGTGCTTCTTTGCATTATTTATAGGCTGCATTCTGTCAAGATGTCCTGGTGTAAAAATAGGAAATGGAAAAAAAGTAAAAATACATTAAGATAAAATGCAGGAATAAAACAGTTTCAGTTAAGATAATCAAACTTAAAAAGAAATAAAACAACACATTTTGAGAGTTAGAATCAAACTAAAATAATTCTGCACTTCTTTTGATGGAGAAGGCATTCTTCAAAAATAATATTACCACTAAAACATTTTTTTTTACTTATACTACCTCTCATGCCTCATTGGCAGGAAGTGAGAGCTTTAGGTGATTTCATATGTAAGATAAGTAGTCCTTGAAGTACAAAGAACTATAATCTTAAATTCAGAACCTGAAATTAAGTTTGCAGAACCATTTTAAAATACAATTGCCATAATTCCTCTTAGATTTCTGCAGTGACTAAAATGATAATTATTTGGATATTATGAGCATTACTTTGAAGGATGATGATAGGAAATTAAGAATAAGTAGAAGGTAACACATTAAAGGCTACTTTTAGTAATTAGTGTTAACTTTTAATTGTATAAAGTTAGTCATAGTAATAATTAAAACAGGATTTTTTTCCATTCAGTATTTGTATTATATGCTAAAAACAAATATGCATTTTCTCTGGTCCTTGATGTCAAGTTTTATGCACACGTAAAGTTCCTGAAACCCTAAGCTTATAAATTTGGGGTTTATAGTTTATAGTTCATTTAGTAGTTACAAAATACTTTTGAATGTGCCAGAGAATCAGTTCTTTCAGTTTGGTGCATGTAACACAAGAATGAAATTGGGGTGGGTAAAAGGGAATGAGGAGCTTTTATTGTTCTGGTACCTCTTATATGCTGTGAAACTTACCTTTGTATACAATTAAGCACCCCAACAAAATGAGCTCTTTTTTATGTGCATAAGAGGACATAATAGGTGGCATAGATTTTTAGTACTTTTATTTAGCACCTTTCCTTTATGTGATCAGGAACTTATTTTTAACTCTGAAAAACATAAGCTATGGTCTGCTTAAGTAGCCTATGATGCTACTTTTTAGAAAAAATGCCAAAATAAAACTAAGTAGCTAACTATATATGGATCTCATACTTGCAGTTCTCCAAATTGGAGTTAATGGAAGTGCTTCCTAAATTAACTTAAAGAAGTTCACAGAAGAAAAGTACCTTTCTCATTTATGCCTCTCTTAAAGGAGAAGTATGTATGTATGTATGTGGGAAAGAGTTTCTGGTGGAAAGAGAAATTGGTCAAGCTGATTTTAGCTGATTTTCCACTTACACAGACTTTTTTTCCACCTTACAACACCTTTGGTTGAAGAAAGCTCCTTGACCTTCCAGAGCTAGTTTTGGAAGTGTGGTGGCCATGAAAATCTTTTCCTTCTGTGAGTTTCTTAATGTTAACTTATCTTTGGATTCAAGCAATTTGCTGAAAATCTGAGAAATCCCCAAATTATAATTTCTAAATTGTATTGTTTTTAATTTTTTCTAAGCTTCAGATATATGAGTGCAGTTTGACATGCTCAGTAATGAACACTTTGCATTTCTTAAGTTGTACTCAATGAAGAATAATAAGTATATAGCGTGTCTGGAGTTTTGTGAGTCAATTTTACACTAATGACAGCTTTCTCTTCATCAGTTCATAATGTTTCTGGAGAAAACTTACTCCCTAATGTTGTATTTGTTAAAAAATACATTTATTTCACAGTCTTATAGGAAATTCCAGGCGATTCAAGAAGCTGTCAATATAGTTGTCAAAATATTGCAGAAACCAGAATTCTTTGGCTATTCGCAGCCCACCCCTCTCTGTATTTTTGTTGCTCACATTCATAATAATCGAACAACAGGATTTTTAACCAATATTTTCATTTTTAATTTTTTACTAGACTCAAACACAAAGTCTTATCAAATGTTACGAATGCAATTTTGATCATATTGATATCTATAAAGAAACCGTTAATATGCTATCTTTTATTGCATGCCATTAGTTGTATTCATATTTATTTGTAAGAATTATGAATTACTTCACTCCAGAGGCTCTAAGCAGCATACAAAATAATACAGTCTCAGGTAAAAATGAACTAGTGAGATCTTGTACTGAACATATAATCTAGGAGCTGTAGGATTTCTTTATACTCATGTTAATATTGAAGGTCCAAATTTATTTTTGATTATGTAAGGTTAGAATAATTGTATAATTTAAGAATTTGGAGCAATGTTCTTAACTGTACAGCATAAATAATCTTTTTTCATTTATAAATGCCTTAGGTGGTGCATAGCTTGCATAATGTTAGGTATGAATCAATTTTTCTTTAACTGTGTTGTTGTTGCAGGAACTTGCTTGCATTAATACACCGAATGATAGAATTTGTGGTACGTGAAGGACCCATGTTTGAAGCCATGATCATGAATAGAGAAATCAATAATCCAATGTTCAGGTATTTAATGTTTTCATTAGTTCTGTTTGGTATTATATATTATGTAATTGTTGAATTTGTTACGTAGAAAATATTCTATTAGCAGTTACTTTTTGTTTTGATTTTGAAACTTTACAATACTTTTTGCCCTACTTTTAGGATGTCTCATTTTTCTTTGTAGTTATTTATTTTGATTCTACTCTGCTTTTTGTTTAGATTTTTATTTGAGAATCAGACTCCAGCTCATGTGTACTACAGATGGAAGCTTTATTCAATTCTACAGGTAGGAAATATTTTTACAACTATTTTAGTATTATTATGTTAACTCTGCTAACTGGACCACTGGGGGCTTAAAAAGAAGAGGGGGATCCTACAAAACCGGAAATACTTATTTTAAATTTTTGTTCTTATTTGTTAGGGTGATGCTCCGACCAAATGGAGGACTGAAGACTTTCGCATGTTTAAAAATGGTTCCTTTTGGAGGCCACCCCCTTTAAATCCATATCTCCATGGGATGTCTGAAGAACAGGAACCTGAAGCATTTGTGGAAGAGCCAAGCAAGAAGGGTGCACTTAAGGAAGAGTAAGCATCTTTAAAGAGCCTAATGTACCCAATTTTTCTCTAGACTAAAACAGACTATCTACAGTATTCCCCCATATTTAGTAATACCTAATATTCAAATTCAATTGTAAGAAGATCCAATTTTATGTTTTCTTTTTGGAACAGCGTTTCATAATCCCTTAACTTTTTTTTTTTATCCCTTGCTGACTAAAGATGACAGAATATGTTCTTAGTTTCAGTAAAATTAATCTAATACCCAGATTGTTTTTAGTTATTTTGATTCTGAAACAATATACACAACTCATTTATAAATATAAAGGAAACCATGTTGCTAAGTGTTCTAAAAATTTGAAACTGAAATTTTAGACAGAGGGACAAATTAGAGGAAATCCTGCGTGGGTTAACACCGCGTAAGAATGATATTGGAGATGCAATGGTTTTCTGTCTTAATAATGCTGAGGCTGCTGAAGAAATAGTGGACTGTATTGCAGAGTCATTGTCCATCTTGAAAACACCACTCCCTAAAAAGGTATGTTCGATCTCTACGTGATTTTGATTCTGACTGACATTGAATTGGTAGTTATTTATAACCATGAAAGGACAATTAACATCTTTTACTAAATCAATATTTTCTTGATCAAAGTTAAAATCTGTTAATGGCCATAACCATATTATTCTAATAATATTCTAATATTTATTATTCTAATAAAAATTTCAGCCCGTTTCCTTTTCAGGAAAAAATCACTAATCATTTTAAAGTTTTAACGTTATTTTTCCAATGTAGAAAAAATTATAATAGTTTGGTATATTTGAACAGCACTTGGTACTGTATTACATTTTTTAGAAAATGATTTTTTTCTAAGATATCTACTGTATTGTTTTATATTCCTGTTAATGGGGTAAAATATTTCTCTTTTAATACAAATGAAATTAGCAGTAGTTAACTTAATTCTGTATTTTTTATAGATTGCAAGATTATATTTGGTTTCTGATGTGTTGTACAACTCTTCTGCAAAAGTTGCCAATGCTTCGTATTACAGAAAATTGTAAGTATAAAGTTTTAAACTCTTTTGAAAAAAAAATACTGCTTGTGAGCTATAAAATTTGCACATACTATCTGGTTGCTCTATATTGACACTTAACATAATCTGCGGGAATCACCATATTTTCAAAAAAAGCGTGCATTGCATTTTGACCAAAGCAGCATTTGTGTCTGTTGACTTTTCTCTTCTGGTCAGTTAAAATTTTCTGCTGTAACTTGCAGTTAGAGGTAGCTAAAGAGTATTATTTTACTATTGCATTTTCTACATGTATATGTGCATGTACAATATATTTTTAATGGTGGATTGAAATACAACTATAAAGCCACTATATTCTAGAATTAACTTGACACCATTTTCCAACTAGGTGTTCAGAGTTTCTTTGCGTGGAAACTTGGGGAAATATTTATATAATTCTTCATTAAGTTGGCTGACTTTCACAGTGCAATTCTTTATACTGTATATGTCTAACGTATGAAAACTGTCTTTTCAGTTTTGAGACAAAACTATGTCAGATATTTTCTGATCTGAATGCTACCTACCGAACAATACAAGGCCATTTACAGTCTGAAAACTTTAAGGTATGTGCATGGTTATTGTTGACGTGACATGAGCAGAGTGCCTCAGAATTTACATAGTTAACAAATTTTCAAGGAGGACATAAAATATATTCAGTGTGGCCTACTCATACAATAAAATAACAAATACATAATATAAATGGCAAAATAAACATAGGCATTTGTGTATCATCATTTAAAATATTAGGGGAAAATTATATTCGCCAGGAACCAAAACATTAATATTGTAGATGCCAGGGCAAACTCTCTGGGGAGAGAAATTTGTAAGGAAGATGCCACAAATGTAAATTCCCTCATTAGAGAGTTAGATTATAACCTGCTAGAGAAATAATTATAAAGCTGGATAAAGAATAAGATTTTTAATAGGTTTCAAAAGGCAGTGGCTTTCTCCAGAAAAATGGCTATTCAGCAAGAATTCTATTTAGCTCTAATTCTGAGGATCTATTTTATACCAAGTATTGGTAGCTGTGATGGCGTAGTTAGAATGCAGTATTGCAGACTAACTCTGCCCACTGAAGAAGTTCAGCCTTCCATCCTTAACAAGGTCTGTAAAATGAGGATCCAGATTGGGGGCAATATGCTGAATTTGTAAACCACAAAGCAAACTACAAAGCAAAACATTATGAAGTGATATGTAAGTCTAAATGCTATTGCTAAATTAGCTTTGCTTTGACCTCAAACTGATTATTAAATAAACAATTTATAAACACAAAATTACAGTACTTCAGTGGTCTGAATTGATGCTTTCATATTAGGTCAGAGGAAAGATATCTCATCAGGTATTCTCTAGACCAAGCTGTATTTAACCATCTTATTTTTTAAAATATGTTCTCTATTGAAAAAGACATTAAAACTACAAATAGTACAATCAGCATCCCATGGTTTATCATTATTTCCCAGTCAAAATGAGCAAATCCATCAAAGCAGGAGTGACTATGCTGTAAAGGCACATGCTAAATAGATGTATAGCCTTGTATTTATTGTTAAAGTACTTCTCAATACAAATGACTAGCATTGTTTACTACTTTTAGCAACGGGTAATGACATGCTTCAGAGCATGGGAAGACTGGGCGATTTATCCAGAACCATTTTTGATCAAACTACAGAATATTTTCTTGGGGCTTGTAAATATTATTGAAGAAAAAGAAACAGAGGTAAGTATGAGATAAGATCCTTATTGATACTATTGATCTGGAAGCAAACGAGAACCTTAAAGGTAAAGGTAAGGAAGAGGTTTTGGCAGAGGTTTGTACTAGGACTCTAGAATATGAAGGCTTCTATCGGTTCCCAGTTGAAACTCCCCATTGATTTGAGGTTGCATAAACACATATTTTTCTGTTTATGAATGTTAACATTGTCCATACCTTTGCCTTTGAACTAGCTCATTTACCTGTTACGTATTGGAAATTGCTTGGAACCTGAAGCACGTGCATTGCCTCTTTATCAGTTTTCAGGTGTGTGTTTGGATGTGAGGGAGAGAGAATTCTAAAATATCTGAATGTTTGAAATCAGCCTCTCACCTCTTCCATATTATGGGTGCAGTTGGAACAATAGGATCTTTAAGAGACAGTGTTATGTAGGCATTTGTGTTAGCATTGTCCTAAATATATAGAACTTGCTTCAAGAGTTGTTAGAGCCAAGATTTTTTTTGTCTTCTAGTCCTGCTGTAAAGTTTCTTATGGGTACAAAGAGGAACAGTTTGAAGATTGAATTAAAAGTTGTTTCATTTTGTAATTAAAGTGGAAGATACAAAATACTGTGTTACGCTTAAAACGCTTGTATTACTTTTACCATGAATATATTAATTGCTGTTTATATTGTTGTAAATTCATGTGTAAAATGTGAAATATAGGAGATGGTCTAATATGTTTTTCTGATGTAAATATATACTTAAAGTATCTGATATTTAAGCTTGTGTGTCTTTAAGAAAAATTGTAATCAGAGAATAATTTCTGGGAATTTAAAACAGCTTGAATATGAACTAGCTTTGCACAGTGATGATTAGATTATTCTCTATTGGGTTGTACTCACTTGCCACTACACGCATAGCATCACTGTAATGCATATATTTCATATATTTCTAAGATTCATTCATTTCTTTCTTGAGCTTGAAAGGTTATGTGATTTGGGGGTATATAGAGCAGATGTTTTGAAGGGTAGGCACAGAAATTTGTTTTTTCTTCTGTTTGGTGTATGAGAAATTGTTTTATATATGAACTGGCCCAAATTAACAGACCTATGTAAGGCTTTTGAATTAAAGTCACAAGCTGAAAAAATGCTATATGATGAAGTGAAGAAGTAAAGACTTGAGAAAATACTCGGATTATATTTATCTCAGTGTTTGTTTTATTCTCAGGAAGTACCTGATGATCTTGATGGAGCTCCCATTGAAGAAGAACTTGATGGTGCTCCACTAGAAGATGTGGATGGAATTCCTATTGATGTCACTCCAATCGATGATCTTGATGGAATCCCTATTAAATCAATTGATGATGATCTTGATGGAGTACCTCGTAAGGAATGTTTTAATTTAGCACGTAGTTAGAAGCATACATCTTATTATAAAATTTTGTTATATACAAATGAAAAAGATAATATTTTCTAATTACAATATTTATTTGATTTAATTTTAATGCAGATAATTTTGGGCTATATTTTAAGGAATAACAAATCAATATAGTAAATAATCTAGTAGTTACTCTGCAGAAAGATCTTTCATGTGGAATTAATTTGAAAGCATATGAAAATCAATGTAGTGCAAAATAATATATATATTTTAAAATCTGCCTAGATTTATTAACATTTCAGTTCTTGCAAATACCTGGATTTAAATCTGGAGTGGGTTTGGATGTTAAAATTGGACATACAGGCCTTTCTAGGTATTATAATATTTATCTGCGCAAAGAGAGCTAATGGACATTTTAGCTGACATATTTTTACATGAAGTTACTATACTTTTGTGAATTCTGCCTGAATTTTCAGAATTTTTGAATATGCATGGTGAGATGAAGTTTGTTCAGGCAGAAAACAGCATTCATATAGTAGATCAGGATTCCCAACTCCCAGGCTGCGGCCCAGTTCCAGGCTCCCGCCCGTTCAGAAAAAGGCTGCAGAAGTAGTGAGCGAGTCCGTGCATGCAGCTTCACATACAAGGGGGGAGGCAAGCACATGTGCGAAGCTCCATTTGTGCGAGCAGTGGCACATATGCCCGCCGCTTGTGCAAATGGAGCTGCATGCATACACATGCACACCTCTGCTTGCGCAGAACCATTCCCTTACACACACACACACCAGCAGTCCACAAAGCCAAAAAGGTTTGAGACTGTTGTATTAGATTACTTCACCTGTCTTAATTCCTTCCTTTAGACCCCAGCTTTTCTCTGGATGATTGAGAGTTCCTCTAGAACTGTTTTTGGCAGCGTTCTGAATTACAGGGAGAAGGCAAACTAAGAGAGTTTCTTTTGAGGGAGTGGAAGTCTGCTTGTAGAGCATTTAATGCAACTTATTAGAGGGTCAATTCTGTTGAACATATTGGGGCATACTTTTCACTAAATATGCATATAGATTTCTTCTGCCTTTCAGGGTAATCTGGGGAACATTAAACTTTTTAAAGTTGGATTTTCTTATTGAAGTGTTCTAAAATAGACCATATTTAGGGTTGCATTACATCATGTTTTGCATAATGCTTATATTCAATAGTGGATGCATCTGAAGAATCTAAAAAGAATGAGCCAATATTTAAAGTTGCCCCTTCAAAATGGGAAGCAGTTGATGAGTCTGCCCTTGAAGCTCAAGGTTAGTTCCTTTTTAAATCCTGTTGTTTCTCTTGTTTGCTGGTATTATTAAATATTTTCAGCATTTCATGCTTAATATTAATAAAATAGTACACAGATACCACTCATACTCTGAGTAGTGCCATTAAATAATAGTTTAGGAAGTTACAAGAATTTAGAATATCTACAAATTTCTCTTATATATATTGACATTTTTATACAATAATTAATTGTCATCCTAGCGGTAACAACATCTAAATGGGAGCTGTTTGACCAGCATGAGGAATCAGAGGAAGAAGAAAATCAGAAGTAAGACCCATTTTTTCCCTAGTTACTCTATTTTAAGCATACTAAATGGAATAAAAATGTTTTGTGATTTTCATAAAACAATAGAGTTTCTTGGTTACTTCTGGAGTCTATATAAGGGATAGTAGAATCTACATATTTCTTTCAATATAAAAATATTCAGGGAGGAAGGAGGAAACAAAGAGTAACTTATGCAATATCTATTGCAACTTTCACATCTCCAAATTGAAGCAAAATTAACAAAACTTTCAATTCAGATACACTTCCAAGAATTCATGCAAACAAATATATTTTTTCCCCAAAAGAAATTCTGATTGCATTAACTAAGTATAGGTTTGAATGAACTGTGTGTCAAAATGGCCATTCTGAAAGGGCAATAATAGATTAATAAATATAAGTAGTGCATGCATCCTGTTGTCCTTGAAGCAAGTTTTATCTTCTAAGATGAAGTGATCTTTTCACTGTGCATTTGGGTAGAGTGTCTCTGGAAAAAGTAGAAACATTGGCTTTGTAGAGTATGCATTCTGGATATATTTCATTGCCTGGCTTATTCCCAGTTGTCTTAGGTTTTGGCATTATGCATGTATTTTCGTTCACCAAGCTCATGACATGCCTCTCTGAGCTGGCCTTGAATATGAAAAAATCAATAAGAATAAGATTTTAACATCTTCCATTATCAGAAGTATAGTGAATACTCTTGGATTTTAGGAAATATAGACAGGACTTCATGTCACTACAGTCCACAATGTCAAAGTTCACAGATAGCTCCTAAAAATAATAAATTGACAACACATTCAGGTTAAAGTTAAAATAGAGCCTTCAATTATTAAAAATGTCACACATGTATAACAGTAACTTTAGAATATGATGCTTTTCATTAAATTGTGCTTATCATTAACAGTTGAATAATACAAATCTTTGATAGAAGAGGGACTCCATTTCTAAGAAACAAAGTCAAATCCAAACATGCCTTATCCTTTTCATTATCTTTAATATCCCTCTTTTTGTATATGGCATGAATTATATATATGGAATTATTTTGAAGTTTACAACCCAGAATCCCCTCAAAATTATCTGAATAATTTTAGGCTGTATTGCCTCTAGTCTCTGCTTCTCAAATTTTCCACACACACCCCGGTGACTGTATGTGGTATATGTATTTCTATCCATTCCCACCACTATCACATAACTGTAATGAGATTAGGCTAAGAGATATTAGAGATACTCAAGTGGGGATTTCAATCTTTAGTTCCCCAATCTTAGTCCAGATTTCTGCCACTGTACAACATTTTCAGTTCCTCTCTTATATTTATATAGCTGACATCAGTACGTTTTGATTAAATTCTATCTCCTGCTCCTTAAACACTATGAATTATTCTAGGTGTCCTGGGCAGAACTTTGATATTATGCCATTACACTGTATTGCATTTAAAATGTTTGGATTTACAATCTTAACAGATTTTATATCTAATAAGCGTTACCTTTTATGTTATCTTTAGGTGTGAAGAAGAAACATATGAATACATTGTTTTCCTTGCCCTTTCCTCCCCCTTAACTATATTTTTCTTAGTTTTTAATATTGCATATAGATTGTATAATTGAAATATAAAGTAATAGGGAGTACATATTCTTGGAGTCCCATCAATGTGCCCTTATTTTATGATAAATACTTTTTTGGAAAGTGCTGCCTGTTACAATTCTTTCTGTTGTGATTAAATTAAGAGAATCATTGTGTTATTTCTGTTATTTTAAGCCAAGAAGAAGAAAGTGAAGATGAGGAGGATACTCAAAGTTCTAAATCTGAGGAGCACCACCTTTATTCCAATCCTATTAGAGAAGAAATACCTGATTCAAAGTCATCAAGCAAATTCTCAGAAATGAGTGAAGAAAAGCGTGCCAAACTCAGAGAGATAGAGGTATGTTTGTGAAAACAGTGATACAAACGTAATTTATGTAAATGGTGGTAAATGAAATCAAGTGAGCAGCAAAATGGTTTAACAATGAAAATAGTACCAGCTTCCTCTCTTTCTAACAGTCGATTTTAAGTCTTTAGTCCTAGAAAGCTCATTTATAGATATGTACATTTAAAGTTTTTGAAAACTTTTATAATTAAACTTTAAAAGACCCAATAGATACTATTCACTTATTTGGATATGTACATTACATTAAAGCTAAAATATGTTCAATATATTTTATGGAATTAATATTTAAAAGTTTTGATCTCCATGTGCACCCACCCAAATCTGAAGGGAACTTGATAGCAAATAGGGAAAATCATTGAATAAAGAAATGCTTTAATCATAATCACTAAAATATTAAAGGTTAATTAAAGTACCTTCTCAGATTATTTTTAATATTCCTTTCAAATATATGCTTAAATATGTTTTCTAGGTAAAAATGCCCATTGAATAGTATAATTCTATTGTGTAGTTATAATATAATTTTGACCCTTATATTGTTATGGGTCTTTATCAAACATTTAAAAGTGCATCCAAAACTAGTTGAGAATTGGGTAGTTATAAATGATTATTTTATTCTCTTTAAAATGCTATAGATATATTTAGGTATAATTCTAATTCTAACTTTATATAAATGAATCTTAGGTGGTGTACATTGTTCTCCTTATCTGATATGAACCCAGGGGGAGAAGAGAAGTACGTTGAGGAACACTGATATACAGTTCAATGTTGTACCTGATCTCCAAACTATAGTTATGAAGCAAGCTAACTTCAAAATACATGAAGTTGGCTTGTTTCACTTTTGTCTCTATTTAGATGTTATTCTAAATTATATTGAGTTTAGATAAATGAGCTTCTGATCTCATAACAATGATGGAAAAGGGAAAAAGAAATAAAGTCTGGCAATGTAACAAAGTAATACTATTTTACATAGTTTTAGAGTTAAATCCATAGATTTACCAGAATTGTTTAAAACATGAATCTTGTTATGGGTATTTGTAATTGCAGACTTGCTTAGGAGAATGTTTCAGCCATATATGTGACAGTTAAAACTAAATTAAAACAGTATTTTGCTTTTCTGCCTTTCACAAACTTGCAGATAAGTGGTGTTTTTTTTTTTAAATTTTTTTTATCTCAGTTGAAAGTAATGAAGTTTCAAGATGAATTGGAGTCTGGAAAAAGACCGAAGAAGCAAGGCCAGAGTCTTCAGGAACAAGTTGAACACTACCGGGACAAATTACTCCAGAGAGTAAGTAGTGTTTACAATTTAGAATTTTACATTAGTTTTCAGTGGCTTGGATGAAGTATTTTAATAATAATTCTGCCACCACTACCTTTTAGTTATGGTATATTGTGGCTTGTATGAGTAATGAACTCAAGTGAATAGTTTCTTCTGCACACCCCACTCTGACTTCAGAAAAGGACACAAAATGCAAAGTAAGGAACTTTGGTTGCTTGACATATAGCATATGTCCAATTTGTAGTAGTCTTGTACTAAAAAAAAGGCATAGCATACATTTTTTTACTACTTATTTGAAGAAACCATAATTCAAATGAATGGGATGGAATAAAATTCTAAGCCGCCCAAGAATCACCTTGTGGTGAGATGAGTGGCAAACAAATTTAACAAACAAACAAATAAATAAATGTTCCACTAAACAGTATGAAATATCTTATGGTTTCCTTGCAACCTGCCAGAATAGGAGTCAAAATCTATAGTTACGCTTTTTTTTCCATTGAAACATGGTTACAGAAAAAACCGTTTCATATAATGACCGTCTGTAGGTCAATGTACTTCAGTAATACTCCTCTCAGATCATAGGTCAATACAGCTTAAATGTTGTACACAGATTTTGTAATAGCTGTTTAGGATTTCAGAAAGTTACATCTTCCTATGAGGACATACTGAATCTTTAAACAGTTGTATATCAGTATATCCTCTTCTGTGTGCAAAGCTGTGTTCTGTGATGTATGCTTAAAGCTGTGTTTTGTACTGAGCTATGTTTATGTTAATTTAGAGTGTGGCATAAAGACTCTTTAAGAGTTTGCAGTTAATAAACAATGTGAATTCAGATAAAGATTTATTTCCACATAATACTTTTACTAAATTTCTTTACTAATATGTAATTTGGCTCATGTAACGATACTTAGCTCAGTCTCTCCTAGCACATAAAGTGACAGTTTTATACCGGTGCATTAAAGATGTTTGAAAACATGATTGTTTTACTTAATTTTAATAAATTGTTTATAATTTATAAATTGTTTATACTAATAAATCATACACGGAAGCAACTAGTGTTGGGCCAATAATTCTCTATTCAGTCAGGCAACAAGTATTGAAAATACTGGAGATAGAACATCATAGGCAGTAATGTTGGAACCTACCTAGAAGAATTAGTAACCTGGTTCTGTGTCCCTGTTTCATACCATTGGTTTTTTTACATCAGTTTCATTTGGAAAACTAAGTTAACTAAAATTAAAATAGTGAATTCTTCAGAGGAGGTCTTTGAACAGAAAGTCTCACTAATCCATCAGATGTTTCAACAAATTCTGTACTTAGGAGGGCTTGGACTCAATGATCTCTAAGGTTACTTCCATGATTCTGTTATAATTTATATGTAGGAAAAAGAAAAGGAACTGGAAAGGGAAAGAGAAAGAGATAAGAAAGATAAAGAGAAATCTGATTCAAGATCCAAAGAGAAGAAGGAAAAGGAAGAATGTACACCAACAAGGAAAGAAAGGTATAATGTTTAAACAAATTAACATGCCTTATTGCAGTTACATGTAGAACCGAGCCTAAGCATTTCATAATATGCACTTTTTTATTCCTGTCCCTATTTCTCTCTTCCTTTTACTTTTCTGTTCCTAGGTTTCAAACTTTAGACAGTAATCTCTTTTTATGTTTTACTAAAAATATGTGCATTATGAAAGATGTTATTTTTCTTACTCCATTAATTTAGATTTTTTTAGTTCCAGAATCTTAGCCAATTACAATTAATATTTACAAATAGAGGTGTGAAAGTATTTAATATTATTAAGATTTTACCTTTTTTTTTTTTTTTGCAAAGAACAGTTTGACATTCCCAATAACACAGTTTCACTATTTGTAATATATACAGAAATGTTATTTTTGTTTGTGCTTTGCTTTGTCGCATGGCCAGAAAAGCCCAGATATACCTGTTAACCCCAAGTGACATTGTAGTTTATGTGGATGATCCCAGCTTAGTAAAAAACTATTTGGGCGACTCAAAATCTTTTATGCTACAGTGTTTTTCCAGACCTACAAGACATTTTTGGACATTTTAACTGGCAACTAAATTAAGTCCCAAACTTTTAAAAATACATTATTTTCATTGACCATGCTTCAGATGTGATAATTTGCACTTTTTTCAAAAGGAAAAGACGACATAGCACATCACCAAGCCCATCGCGCAGCAGTGGAAGCAGGCGAGCAAAATCTCCATCGCCAAAATCTGAACGATCTGAACGATCTGAAAGATCTCATAAAGAAAGCTCACGTTCTAGATCTTCCCATAAAGATTCTCCCAGAGAGGCCAGTAAAAAACCCAAGAGGTAAACCCTAGCTTGTGTTACAGTTTACATTGTCATTTATTTTGTTATTTAGTGCCACTTATAATCATTTAAATTTTTATTTAATGGTAACATTATATAATGTAATAAAAGGAAGGAAAAGAACCAGCATATTATGATTCAGGAGAAAAGATTTAAAGAAATGTTGGGATAAATTAATAAAGGAATTAAAAATATGAAGATCTGGGGACTAATTGGAAAGTTAGAAGATGGAAAAAGTAAAAAAGCCCAATTAAACAATATGTAATTTATTCTGGCTTGAGTCTTGATTTTATTTATGGGAGAAGCACAATTTAACTTCCCTTTGGAAGGTTTATTTTAACCTATTGTATGTGTGTGCTTGTTATTGAGAACCTAAAACAGTTAATTAACCCAGACAACCAGCATCTGAATGTTAAATTTAATTTAAAACTGACCCAATTTTGTCAGGGTTAAATTTAGTCTGTCCAAGGTAGCTATTTTTGGGGAATAATGAAATGCATTTTGGATATTTTTGTGCTAGGAAAAGTAGCAAGAAAAAAAGAGTGTTTGAAAAACTCAGGTTCCTTTATTGCCCAACTGTTTTATAGTATTCCTGCCTGGAAGGGGCTAGAGATGACATGAAACCTTGCTAGTAATTTACTGATGAAAGCATTCCTGGTACATGATTTGTAATCCCAGAAGGATGAATTTTATCCATCTGGTGTGATTGTGTGTATCTTAACTACTTAACCACTGCTAAGTTTAGTGATAACTTTTGTCAGTAGATACTGTATTTCTGATAGGATTGCAACCTAAATGAATTTCTGTTGTATAAAGATACATGTAATATACACGTTATTTTTAAATTCTAGTTTTATTTATTTGTGAGTTTTGGAAGACCAAAGCTTGAAACCCAATTTAGTGCAGCATTATCAATTGTCTCTTTCTATAAAGCATTAAAAGCATATATAGAAATTGAATGAGAAAATTACTAACATCAGCAATTTATTTTTAGGTCACCATCTGGTTCAAGGACGCCAAAAAGATCAAGAAGATCACGATCCAGATCACCTAAAAAGTCAGGGAAAAAATCCAGATCTCAATCTCGTTCTCCACACAGATCTCACAAGAAGTCAAAGAAGAGTAAACACTGACAAACTGTTAATTTTTATGATGTTGTCACTTACTGGAAATGCGGTTTTGTTTTTGTGCCTGAACAGTCTGTTAAACAAACAAATGAAAAAAGCATTCCTTTTTTTTTTTTTTTTGGTGAATGCACGTGTATATTCATGAGTAACTGCATTGGTAGACCTGTCAATGTTTTATATTGTACAAAACCTTCATTGTGGCTATTTCCCAGAATGAGATTTTGTGTTTAGAAACTTCATCTAAAATGTGTGTAACGGATCTGCTGGCAGTAGTGATACCTTGTTTTAGAATATTGTGAGTTAGGAGAAACCCCCATAATTGTTTCCCTCGTCTTTTTTTTTTTTTTTTGTAGCTTTGACATTTTGAATTAGATTTGAAATAAAATCTGAAAAGGAAATGTAAAAAAAAAATCTGTTTCCTTGTCCCACTCCATTGATTCCCCTTCCTTTTAACTTCCTAACACACAGGGCTACCAATGCAAACCTCTTAAAACAGACTTTTTCCATCTGTTCGTCAAGTTAGATTGCTCTTCAATTATGTTGGGATCTGCCATAGAAACGTTGCGCAGCAATGAATCTGAAGAAATGAAGAGTGTATAACTTTTCAGTACAGATTATCTGATGAAATGCTTATTCTGGGCTGTACCTTGAATTTGAAATCAGAATTTACTCTCTAAACTTAGATTTTTGGTAACTACAGTGAGGGTTGGCTTTTGCTTCGTCCATACTTCCAAAACCAAATGATGATTGTTTGGAGAAGAGGGATTATCACTGTTGCAACTCCTTCCTATTTCTGTGGTGCTATAGATGTTTTAGCAATGAAACACACAGTAAAAAGGGAAAGTAGGTTGTGGCCTCTGAAGATCTATTTTCAAGCTTTCTTCTGTTTCATTGATTCTTTAAATTGTTGAGCCATTTATCACATCACCTCCATGATTATAACAGATTTTAAATCTCAAATTTTAAATTTAAATTGGGGAAATTTTAATAAACACTTCTGATTTTTCTGTTGTACAAACTCTTTGTGCATGCATTTCTCCCCTGCATCTAAGATGTAAAGAAGTTCTTATTTGAACAGTTATGTCTTTTTTCATAGGAATATTGCTGAATATATTGTTCTTCTTAGTACATGAAGAGCTCTGTTGACATCTAGATGAAATAGTGTTAAGACCTCAGTATTAAGTGTATGAATTTCTTTTCATGAAAGCCATGAAAAGAAAACAATATATTTCTGATCCCAACCAATATCTCAAAATCAACATAAGAGAAACACATAATGAAATGTCTTTATAAATTCAGTTTTATTTTGGAGGATGACCTTGTAAATGCATTTTTGTACTGAATTCATTCTTTGGCCATGCAGATTGTTGAAAGAGTAGCAGAATTCAGATTTTTTAACTTGTGTCTTTTTCTAATATAATTGTACTACTTCCCCTATTGTGGTCCTTTAATTTTGGATGTTCTTTTATTTTAATCTGTTTTAAATTTTTGGTATAGCATATCCTCTAAGTCATTTAATTTTTTTCCATAAATAAAAACTGCAAAGGTTCACTGTTTATTTACTAAAGGAAAGGACACTTGTAATAAACATGCAGAGTTTAAAGGGAACTGGAGTCCAGTGAAGCATTATTTTATAATGTTAATGTATTAATTCATTTATATAAAAGTACCTATCAGACTAGTTAATTAATCTAGTCAAATTTAAGCAACAAATCAATTAAAAATTATATACCAGTACACAGTACATGCTTTATTCAAGTAATTCAAAATAATATACAACTTTAAAGTGTGGAAATAGTGAAATTACCTTTTTCAGGAGTTGAATGACATGTCATGCTTGGCCTGGACTTTTATTGTGGCTTTTCTCATGTTACGTTAGATTGATGTCCTCTGTGAAGTGAAGGAGGGATATTTCAGCTGAATTTCTAGGGGAATATTCAAGACACCAATCAAGGCTAAAGAAATAAAGACAAGATGGCTGTTTTTCTTTAACTGTAATTTCTACAGCTTTAGTACTGTATTGCCTGTTATTTAGGATGCTGGAAAATCTCAAAATACATAATCTGAACTTCAAAGGTCAATAAAAATTATTCATTGCAAGCTACAAATGTAAGGCATTGTAAGAGCAAATGAATTTGATTTTTTTACACTGGCTCCTGGCAGCTTATAGTTAAGGTTTTTTTAATAGTCTATAATATGCAAAGAAAAGTTAATTATTTCTGGAGTGCAATGGGTGGTAGTAGTGGGGATAACCAAAGAAAAAGTTACAAAGAGAAAAGATTCCTACTGAAAAATGACATATTTAAAGAAAGCCTTTGGAGGAGGGGAACATAAAGTAGGGAAAATGTTCCATGTAAGATGGCTGTAGAGTTTGTTCTCATGAAGCACGCAAACCATAAGATCCCCAGAGGTCTATTACCTTTCTTGCTTAATTTGTTCCTGGCTTAGTGACCAAAACAGTGACCTGTGAGTTGTCTTCTGAAAATGTGATTGGTGTTTAGGTCCTAATTAGTGCCACAAATTAAAGGTCAGGAAGAAGGGACCGCTGTGCCTGAGATTTCAGTAGTAGCAAATGGTTGCATGATATTTTTTTTCTGTCTCATTGATACCTTGCTTGCCTTCCATCATTAGGTTAAAATAGTACTTAACAAATTTTCCATTCAAGCAGTAGGAGACTGGGTTAATTGTAATCTATTTCTGCACACCATATTGTGCTTTTAAACCAGAGTCCTGATCTTCCATTCAATCTGGCAACTCTGCCTTTTAAAGCTAACGTCTTATTTAGCTACTTTAAAATTCTCTTCATTTATCAATGTAAGCAATATGTCAGTGAAACATCAAAGATCAAGAACAGGCTTAAAAACTAATGGCTGTTGAATAGGTGGGGGACCATGGAAGTGGCAAATCCACTTTTTGATATAATAAATCAAATGTGAAATTGGATGTATGTCTTTAAATATTCAGGAAATTCCATACATTGGTTATGCATACTTCTAGGTTGTTGGAGGATGGACACTTTCTTCTTGAAGCAAGGCATGAAGAAACTTGAAATCTGGAATAGATGTAAAGGTCAGTGATATTTGATTGATAGAAGGAACATGCCTGCTATACACTTCGGAGTTGCAAGTGAATTACTGATACCATAAATTACAGCTATCACTACAATTAGTTAAATACATCATTTCTGCTTTGTTATTTATTTCTAATTAAAAAAAAACCTTACTAGGCTACAGAGGCTTCCATAAAGATGCATACATTTTTGAGAGTTTTCCCCTTCTAGCACTAAATTGAAAATAATCCTGTTTTTTATTGACTTTCAGACTTTTATGGTGATCTAATTTAAAACAACAAAAAGCCTCCATAGGGTTAAACGGATATTGTCCCAAATTCTGCCTTTTAAAATTAATAACCATTGTTTTTATCTTATGAATTTGTTTTTCAAACATTGGTATGGTAATATTCAGTTATTTGAAAATAACATTTTGAAAAGGCTATTCCAGTTAAGATTCATCCTTCGAACAATTTCACTATTCCAGCCTTTAGAAATAAAAGAACTAGATTGAAATGTATTGAAACATGATTTATGTTACATGTTTAAGAATCTGAGGCAAACTCAACTGAATGAGCCATCTTTGAACATTAATACCTGGTTCAGCCAATTCTTAGAATGCATTTCTAAGAATCACACAAATCAAATAAAACTTTTGTTGGAAATATTTGATTTTTTCCAGGTTAAAAATTTATTTGCTATTTTTGATGGGATTATTTTGGTCAATGCCCTTTTTTGAATTCCTTATAAACTTAATTTTTAAAGTTGCCTCAAGATGTCATCATAGTCACACACATCATAGTGTCATGTCATTGCACTCATAATGGCAAATTTATATCAAAGGATAAAAAATGCTCTTAAGTGATTTGGGACATAATTTTTCACATTACCAACATTAGTGGTATCAAGATAATTAAAAAATGTAGGCAGCTGTGCCTGATTTATAGCATATTCCCAATAGATTAAGATCAGTTATGAAATCATCAGAATTCTGTTCACAACTCCACAATATGTCTTAGATTGGTGTCACATGAGCTTCCCCAGGGAGATTTTACTGTAAAAAGGGTATCAAATCTCAGGATCCTCCCATCAACCTGGCCAACTTCAAAATACAAATTGAAAATGTCAAAATAGGTTTTGAAGAAGACCTTTGAAGGTGGTAAAATTGAAAGAAACTTTACATTATTATCCATCCGTTACTCAGCACTCGCTCATTTAGGCTGATAAAGATTAGGTAATCAGCATTGTAACATCTTAAATATGATTCATTTCAGATGTCTATTAAAATAGAAAGCCTTAATGGGCAGATTTATCAGAACTGGAACTTGGGAATACAAACATTCACCAACATCAAACATCAATATTCTATTTAGAGAGCACAAACAAGTCAGTCATCTCTTTTCCCAGTTAATTGTCTCACAATTGTCTTGTAACAGACAGTCTCAATGTCATCTGGCAGCCATGGAGGACCATCTTCCCTCTGCCACTAAGGAGATTAGAAGGTTGTCATTTTCCAACTAGCTGCCATTTATTGTTTGTAATGGTGGCCCCTTTATGGAACAGCTTGCCCCTGAAGTGAGTATGTCCCCATTCTCATGGCTTTCCAGAAATTGGTAAAAATTGGCTTTTCTGGAAGAGCTTGGGGAATTGATTGTGAAGTAATAGCTGCCAATTGGCTTTATTGTGTCACTTTATTACTAATACAATCAAATTATACTACTAATAAAATAATATAGTAGCTCTTTACTGCCTTGAAAAAGATCCTAGAACAGCAAAATACTTTTGTTCTGTTGCAAGAAAACTACATGGGTATATCTGTGAAATCAGAAGAAATCAAGATCAATCAGGATGAGATTTTTGATCTTGAATATTTTTGTGATTTATTATGTTCCATGGCAATTATTTGTGACTTTCTCCAAATGTGTCCAGCAGCCATCCATGTATGAAAAGCTGTGAAAGGCTGTAGCTTCTAAAAGAACAAGGATCACAGTTCAATCAAGTGTTTTCTATTTCAAATCACATTCATTTCCCTGGAACATTCTGGGTTTTTCTCATTGATTTCAGTAGATTAAAGAAATATATAGCTTAAAAACGTTCTGTTTGTAGGTAATAGGACATTGTGGCTTAATTTACATTATGTCATGACCATAAACGTTCTCTCTCTCCCCCTCTCCCTCTCTCTCTCTCCCTCTTCCTCTCCCCCTCTCTCATCTATCTCCCTCTCTCTCATCTATCTCCCTCAAATTGGCAGCTAAATTCTGTTAGCTTTTTTCCCCTGTATTGATTAGAATGTCCTTGATTGCTACTGATAACATGGTAATGCCTCTGACTGCCAAAATATATTAATGTCCGTCTTGTTTCTGCCTGGAGAGATCTGTGACATGTCTCAGAGGAGGTAACAATGACTTGTTTATTGCTTAAATGAACAATATTGCTTGGTGCTAGCTGACATCTATAACTGATGCCACCCCTCTCTCTCCCCCTCCTTCCCTCCCTCTCCCAAGGCAAGAATATTGATCATTGTTAAAAATCAAGTAACCCAAAACACAATATCAGAAAAACTTAATTCTAAAATTTGCTTGAAAAACAAAGGGGACCATTGCCTTTTCAATGAGCTTTAGTGCAAAAAAGATACATAGATAAAGTAGGAGTAGTTAGTTCTTTCCATCTTTTGGGATGGATTGGTGAATCTTAAAATACTTTCAAAATGGATGAAAATCATAATATTGAGGATTCATCTTTTAGACCAAGAAACACTGCACAAAATACGGCTACGACATCTAGACTGCAAAATCCAATCAACTAGCAGATGGCAGCAAAGAAAGACGGAAAAGTCTAGTGCTTGACCTAAATTTGCTCCTTAAATACAGCAAACAAACTATTGCTACAACAGCACGGAATTTACTGTGAGCAAACATGCATAGCACTGCATTGTAAGGCAGTGACCCTAAGTGCATGTATCTGTGAAGAATGGGTTAGTCTTGAGCATACATGCAGTTTTGCCATTAGTCTTGTTTAGCTGTTATGTAGATGATTGCATTTTATATTACTATAAAAATAATATAGTCTAAAATTTTATATCTATAACTTTAAAAGCTATGAGTAAAACTAAACGGAAACTAGTTCTCTTGCGCCTTTTAAAACATTTAATCAAAGCTTCACAGCTCAATTATTTTAATTTGCATTGGGCTGACATTTTGGCTGTTAAGTCAACAGAATGCACATCAGTTCCCTGGAAGAAGACTTCAAATTTTCAGTGACCAGCTATAGTTACCCTTGTTGTAGTCAAAATTGATTTATTAATGATGATCTTGCAAGCAGTTGGGTTTTACATGAGTTTTATATATGAGATGCTGTGATTCATGAACCACTTTTATTCTTTCCCTGAGCTTTTGCCAGAGAAAAGCCAAAGATCTGAAACCAGGGACCCTCTTTTATTAACTCTTGGAGAAAGTCTGAGAAAATTGTTCTGTTTTAATATTTTAAGTTATAACGCCCAAAGTTATAGGCTACTAACCTCTCAGTGTAAATTTGGATGATACAGGAGGAAAGGAGGGGCAATTACACCTAGTCTGCTCTGTTGACAGAATAACAGAACAGGGCATCCTTAAGATTTAGAGTAGCCTCAAGGTGAAGTAGGCAGAATACCATTTTATCTCATCCATCACTTTTTTTGTAATAATCTAGTCTTTATTATATTGACCAACTCAGTCACCTGTTAAGTGGGAAAGTGTGAAGTAATCCAGTATACTGCATTAACTACTGAGGTTTTATTTTAACTTATTCATTTTTAGGCCTTGAATGAAAATTGTTGTTTTATCTGATCATTTCAGATACTGAATCCTACTTTGAAAAAGTTATTTTGCACATGTGCCAGGGACCTATAGTTCTCATAAAAAAGGCCTTGATTAGATCCCACTTGTTGACTTAGAACAATTTAAAAGATAATACAGTAAAGCAAGCAACATTTAATTCTAATAACTTCTTATTTCAGACTGACCATTTCAAAGTGCTAAGCAAGTTATCCAGCGATGGACACACACACCTATGTACCACTCTCTATTCCGGCTTAGTTTACACAGCCCACTAAAATAGAATGTTGTTGGCATATTTTTGGCTTTATGACTTGTGCAAATTTATTCAATTATAATTTAATTAAAAAACTAATGTTAAAAATGGTAGTTTTGCATATTTATGAAGACAATTTCTGATAGCAATCAGGGATATATCTGCAAAGGATAAAGATGAGTTTGTTGGCTTCTAATTGGTGGGATTTCAGGCCAGAAATGTCCAAATAAGTTTCCTACTGATTTGTATGCTGACTGATGAAATATTTAATTTCATCAGCCAAGCCACTGAACAGTTACAGTTGCTAATATATTTATATTGTTTTTAAGCTCCATGACTGTCTGATTTTCATTGTATGGTTTTATTGTCTTAATTATTATTTCATAAATGGTTTTATTTGAATTAATATAAGTCTCCTTTGGAGATTAAAAACTTGAATGTGCAATTTGAAACTAATGACTCCTGAAAGCAGATTAGGTAGGTTAATTTTCTAATTTGCAACCACAAAACGTCTTCATTATTGAAATATGAAAATGGGCTGAAAATAAATGAAAAAGTGTGTGTGTGTTTATGTGTGTGTGTGGAGAGAGAGAGAGAGAGAGAGAGAGAGAGAGAGAGAGAGAGTGAGTCACATGATATTGTTGTATTTTTTCCCATGATCAGGGCTTTTTTTTTTGTCATAGAACGCATGGAATGGCGTTCCGGCACCATTTTTTGAATGGAAGAACCAATTCTTTATAAGATGCCAGTGCGAGTACAGGTATGGCTGCGGAGCGATTTTGCAACCCCCGCATGGCCCGATCCGGGCTCCAGAGGCCTGGAAAATGCTTCCGGAGCCCAGATCTATGGCCGTGGAGCGATTTTGTGGGCCCCCCTGTGGCTTGATCCGGGCTCCGTAGGCCTTTTCCAAGCCTCCGGAGCCCGGGTCCATGGCCACGGAGCGATTTTGCGGCTTCCCTATGGCCTGATCTGGGCTCTGTAGGCCTTTTCTAAGCCTCTGGAGCCCAGATCGAGTAGCTGGAGGGCCGCAAAATCATTCTGCGGCCATAGATCTGGGCTCAGGAGGTCTTTTCCAGGCCTCGAGCTCAGATCGGGCCGCAGGGGACTGTGGATGCATCCCCTGGCCTCAGATCGGAGCGGCAGCAGGAACCATGGCAGAGAGGAGACAGACCTTTTTAGGTGAGTGATCTGCACCTTCCGACACCTTTTTTTTTTTTTTTTTTTTTTACAAAAAAAGCACTGCCCATTATAATGGCAATAAGAGAGGAAGGTATTTGGCACACTTTTACTATAAACCAAGTGGGGATGTATCTATAGCTAAATAAAAGAGCTTATTGAAAGCAATATTCTACAAGGTGTTGGCTTGTGCAGCCCACCAGGAGTTGCTACTTGAAATGTGACAGCTAAGTGAGAAACACAACTTAGCTCATTTTACAGAGTAGGTGGCCTCTTGGCATAATCGAGCGACCGGTTCAATTCTATTGTAAAATAGCTTAGATCTGGGTGTTGTTGTTTTTTTAAAGAAAATTTGTAAGAAAAACATATCTGTTTGTAGACAGAAAATCACTTTTCCACCAGAGCAGATGGAATGATATATAAACAGCTCTTAAGACATCTGAACCATTAGAACAAAAGCCTTTGGGATCTGGGTTCAAATGCAACTGCAGCCAAGGAACTGGTTTAAGGACATGTTGTTTTCTTTCTAGCTTCATTTATTCTGAGAATTCTAGAATTCTAATGAATAACCTGACAGGGTACACATTATAGATAAATGTTTTTCAACCTCAGCCATTTGAAAATGTTTGGACTTTGATTCCCAGAATTCCCAGCCACCATATTCTGCATTTTAGATCTTTTCGGATGTCTCTTTTTCTTAAATCTTTTTTCTATACTGTATATGTACTTCTTCTGTTGTAGTAGTATGAACAGGATTTCAGCAAATAGTACATTTTTGAAAGATGTGTTTGAACCCTCTTGAAGTACAGACTTAAATTTAAGGGACAGAGACTAACTTGTCTTTTTCTCAAATATTTCCCCTAATGCTTGAATGCTTGGGGTTAAGAGTTAACATGTATTTAAAATCTTTGCTAATGACATCTCTTTGATTTTATGCAACTTAGTACTTGTGATCTAGAAAAAATGTGAACATTCTGAAAAATTTCTGGCATAAATATTTCAAAATACGTTTTTATGTTTTATTTATGTGATTTATCTACTGCCTCAATCTAACTCCAAGAAGTTCACATATACTACCTACGATATTAACTTCAATATGACTATGCATTAACTATGTGGTGCAATCCAGGAATTAATGCCACTTTTTTTTTCAGAATCTTGACTATAGATAACACTAATTAAGAAAGATTTTAAAATAAAGTGAATGTTTTAAACAAACCATTCAGAAGTATTTTGACTAGGGAAAATTAAAGTGTCCAATGAAAAAATAAATACATTCCAAATAAATACTCCAAGGTTAACATCAGACCAACAATCAAGTAAGCAATACCCCAATCAAGAAACTGCCAAAGAGCCAACAGTAAACAGCCCAACCAAAGAATCTCTAAGACCATCTTCACCAACACTGACAGGGCAAGCCACTAGAATATAAACTGACAACAAACCACACTCCTTACTAGCACTGATGATATTACCTAGTTTGGGTAATGTAATGTCTGCAAGAAAACAGAGAGCATCAAGGACCCCTCAAATACATTTTAAAAATATTTTTCCCCAAACTACAAAAGAATAATGTGGTAAATTATATTAATATACTTTGCATTAAAAAGGGCAAGAATAAAAAATGATGTATTGTATAAATGCATTCAAAAGGAGGTTGAGATTTTAAGCTAATCAATTAAGCCAAATACAGACATTTATTCAGTTAGACTAAAAAGTCCACTAAATAAGAAATAGAGACACCTAATTGAGAATCTAGTAATAAAGACCAGATACTGTTGTTCATCAATAAAGCTACACTATTAACATTAGGAAAGCTACTCACCACAGCAGCATATAAATACAAACAATTCTCTGACACGACAGCACTGATTATCAGGTTTTGGACCTTAGATTTCTCACACTACAAAAGAAGAGCTGGGTAAGCCAAAGTTCGTATAAATGCTCAGTGAGGTTGTTACTGGATAGATTTTTCCAATTATCACTGTAGTGTTATATAAAGATTTCTACTTCAAAGCATTAATGTCTGCTGTCCTACAATTCTTAATAAAAAAAATTAAACTCTATGGAATTCCCAGAAATTTCTTTCAGGCTTCAGGATAGATAAGATATTGTCTTTATCTACCCTGTCTTTATTGTCATTTTTTTACTGTGGGCACACTGACACACATTAAAATGAAATTCTGTTGCCTGCTCTCAAAAGTATACACATACATAACACACATACTGTAAGCATACATTTGCACTTTAGCAGAGAAACTTAAGTCATATGCGCCTTCAGTGATGTTTTCTCCCTGTTAATCTGGAGAAACCCATCCTGAGTTAAATAATCAAGCAGAACATCTACTGATATTCTTTCTGAGTAGATATGGATGGTACCATGCAGACAATTGATTTCTTCTTCCATGGAAACATTATAGGCACGAAAGTGGCTTAATACTGGATTAAATTTATTTCACAAACATTTTTTGATTAGAGTGCCAGGTTAAGACACACAATTCTCATAGTATTACCGAGCAAATGGCAAGGGTCAAAACAAGACAAATACAGAACTGATGCTGAAAATATCTAAAGGATCCAGATGACTTAATAATAATAATAATAAAGTTGGAAGGGACCTTGGAGGTCATCGAGTCCAACCCCCTGCCCAGGCAGGAACCCTACACCATTTCAGACAAACGGCTGTCCAGTCTCTTCTTAAAAACTTCCAGTGTTGGAGCATTCACCACTTCTGGAGACAGGTTGTTCCATTGGTTAATTGTCCTCACTGTTAGGAAGTTTCTCCTTAGTTCTAGGTTGCTTCTCTCCTTGATCAGTTTCCACCCATTGCTTCTCGTCCTGCCTTCAGGCGCCTTGGAGAATAGCTTGACTCCCTCTTCTTTGTGGCAGCCCCTGAGATATTGGAACACTGCTATCATGTCCCCCCTCGTCCTTCTCTTCGTTAAACTAGACATACCCAGTTCCAGCAACTGTTCCTTATATGTTTTAGCCTCCAGTCCCCTAATCATCTTTGTTGCTCTTCAAATCTGAATTTTTTCCTTTAATTATACTGGGTTATATTATTTCTACAACATAGTATCCTGAAGAAGGGCTAATCTGACACATAAAACATACTGCAATTTCCTGGCAGCAAATTTTTGTGTCAACTAGGAAACAGCTAAAGGGGGAACCTACAAAATACAATAGCATAATATTTTATGGATAATTCTTAAGGCAGATGAAACTGACCTTCAGATGATGCTACAGCTGAGCAAAATTCATTTATGCAAGGAAAATAAGCCTACCTCTGAACATTAATGAGCTTGCTGAATCTGAGCCAGATTTGCATACAGAGCTAGGCGGAACCAAAGCCAAAGAATAAAGATTAGACAAGAACTTTGACAAAGACAAAAGAAGAACAGCAGCGCGGGGGTGGTGGGTGGTGGACATGGAAACTCTGTTAATTAAAACCATGCTATCAAAGCAATAGTTTAAGCCTGGCATATTAACAGATTAGGATTATGATATTGTAATTTAGTTTACATAACCCATTTTTTAATTAATAACCCGCTTCATTCTATGGGTCATTAGCACTGTGATTCTTCAGCCATTCTTGCTATTTTTAGCTTATTTGTTATTGTGGGTATTCTTAGCCTGTTGTGATTTTGTGGTGGTTTTGTAAGTTATCCCAGAAAACAAAAAATACATATCAATAAATATAGTTGCTCTAAAGCAATTATTTTAAAATTACTAAATTACTAAGTTACTAAAGTTATCAAATTGGCCAGAGGGCAATTTGGTTGTTTTAGACCCCGGCTTTAATGCATACAAGTGCCGTATATGTCACCACTGATAAAACACGTCACTAAATTTGTACCTGATTACATTCTTCCATTTAAGAACATATAGAGTCCTAAATCATCATCATCATCATCATCATCATCATCATCATCATCATCATCATCATCATCGTCATCATCATCATCATCATTATAATAATCCTTGTTATATTAGATCAAATCAAGTTTCCTTCAGAAGTTCTTATGAAAGTTCTTAGTTAGGGATAAAGGTATTTGGTGCTGAAGTGTAGTGGTTTGGAGAGACTCAGGTTCGAATCCACCTTCTGAAATGGAAGCTATGGGTAGCTTTGGGTTACTTACTCTCTTTCAGCTGAACCTCTCAGGGTTGTTGCTGTGGGAAAAATGTGAAAGAGGCTGTTCTGTAAGCTGCCTTGACACATTGGTGATCTATAAATGTAATAAACAAATAGTTAAGTAAAAAATAATGTATAATTTTTACATGGAAAAATAACTCCTGCTGCCTGTTTTCCTTTATTTGCTTATATTTATTAAACTTTAATTAAAATACTAACTTGCACCCAACACAAATCCAAATGAAGCAATAAGGGAGTGGAGGTAAATAAACAGAAGGATTACTAGGCTTTGTGATAACACTTTTAACAAAGCATAGGCAATTTGTGGGTTCATCAATAAAAGTACTGATTCCAGTTTGTGGGAAGGAATAGTTCATTGTTGTCTGCACTAGACAGGTCCACCCTGAGTACCACATCCCATGCTTTTAATAAAAATATAAATAAATCAGAACACAAATAGGAAAAGTGAGAATGAAATGAAATGAAATTATTGCAAGATATGGCTAGAGACTGACATTTCTGGCATGTCATGTACTGGAGCAAAGGAGACTGAGGGAGACATGTGCTATAATGAAAATGAAGACCTATTTTATTTGTCCCAGAATGCAGGACACTGAATAATAAACAAGGTACAGAAAGGCAGAAAAAAAGTTCTAATTGTAAGAGCAATTTGACATTGAGACCAGTTTCAAGATAGGTGGTGTGACCCCTTTTGCTGAATATATTGGGGGTGGTTTAATATGGATTGCTACAATGACTGTGGATTGGACTTGATAGTCCACTTGATGGTCCACTCCTAAGCATGCTAGGGATCCTGGCAACAAAAAAAAGAAAGAAATGGAATCATCCACAGTCTTTTTGTCTTAGTTCTGATATGGTCTGCTTACTGATTACTGAGGTTGGTTTTCACACTGGAGCCTCTGTCTCAAATTCAGTCTCCCTTTGAGGCAGGCTGAAGCCAGGTCAGGGTAAGCAAGCAGGAAAACAGTGTATTTCAGTGAAAAGCACTACAGAGTTCCTTTATGGCTATGGTCAAATTCATATGAAGGAGGAGTTTGAGGTAGAGAAATTGGCAAACCTGCCAGGCTCCAGTTGACCTACAGAAGTAATGACCTTGGCTATTTGGCCATGGGGGCTTTGGTTCACTAATCTCAAGAACAGAAGTAAAGTGCATTAATGGAGGTGTGAAGAAGTACCCTATTTCTGTACTCCAGTATAGAGGTCAATACAACACATCCAAAGAATTTAATGATTCTGAGAGTTTTGAGCATATAAGAATTAGCCAGATTAGAAGAATCTTCAGCTTGATTCTGTATGAACCAGAGAAGATCATGCTTTCATGATCATGCTTTTTAGGATCAATAATTTAAGTTCACCAAATAGCACTAAAAAGTCTCATGATTGAAATTATGGAGGCTTACCACCAGCAGATACACTGGACTGAATGTCCAGCTGTACGATTTTGTAAAATGCAGCTTCTTATACTTTACAGAGATGAATCTGAATGAAGTCACAACAGGCGGCACCCTGGCTGATCAGGAAGAATAAGCTGAGTGAAGCTTGATCGGGAATTTTTACTTTTTACTGAAATAAGATTTATGGAGATCAAATTTGGGATCAAATTCATTGAGCATTTTCACATAATAAATTTCTATTGATAAAGACCAACTTGAAACATGTGTCTTCCTTTGCCCTTCTCTTCTTCTTCTGACAGGTAAAGTAAAGATATATTGCAAGGACCTCAGAGAAAAGCTTACCTTTCAATATATACATATCTGAGAATAATTCTATGAATCTAATAGAATGCTGAGTGTACATGTATAGTATTTTTGGCAGGTTAGTCCTCTGAGATGAACTTAGCCTTCAGTGTTGCTTTAGAGAAATGTTCCTCTTTCCATTTAATGCCTTACCCCCACTTACTTGATTATGAAATTTCAAGAATAAATTTCATTTTAAAGGAAAAGGATAAATATCACAAGGAAAACCCAAAAATCATATGTTAAGGACCGCTCTTGGTCTTTAAGTGATATGCTAAATGTTGTATTCCAAAGAGAAATCAGAGTTAAAATAACAACAACAAAAACCCTGGGGCCAGAACAAAAATATACATTTAATATAAATTCAATGAAAATCTAATTCAGTGATCCCCCCCCCCAATTGCAGCTCAGCATCAATATTTTGAGAGTGTCTGGAGACTGAAACCTGTGGTCCTGTGATCTCAGGTTCTTGTGGGTCAACCAACTAAAGAAGATATTAAATGGAAAGTCCATCACAGAAAGAGAAGTGAAGAGTTTAAAAACTGTTTCTACAAAGAACAAATAGTGTGTTACTAAAAATTTATAAGCCATGGCTTAACATGATAAAGAAATTCAACCAATGTTTTAAAAAAAGTATTTCGAAACAAATATGCCAGCTTCCCATCACATATATAAAATTATAACATTGATTACATAACCTGTAAATTTAGATATGCCTGTATAAAACCAAAGAAATGCAATAAAGGTAGTTCTCGATTTATGACTACAATTTACCCCAAAATTTCTGTTGTTAAGCAAGACAGTTATTTAGTGAATTTTGCCCCATTTTACCACCTTTCTTGACACAGTTTTTAAGCGAATCATTGCAGTTGTTAAGTTAATAATAGGGCTGTTAATTGAATCTGGTTTTTGCTTGTCAGAAGGTTGCAAAAGGTGATCACATGACTCTGGGACACTGTATTCGTCATAAATATGAGCCAGTTGCCAAGCAGCCAAATTTTGATCATATGATCATGGGGATGCTGCAACAGCCATGTGTGTGAAAAACAGTCATAAGTCATGGTTTTCAATGCCGCTGTAACTTTGAATGGCCACTAAATGAATAGTTGTAAGTCAAGAATAACCTGAATTACAATATGGAACTTTATTTTCTTTGCTTTTTTATTACTTTCATTGCTTGATATAGAATATTTTTGATTTTTTTAAAATGCACTTGTTAAATTTTGAACATTGTTGTACAAAAATATTTCCCTATACCAACAGAGCCAAGAATTTTTCATCCCACAGTTTTCGGATGCCAAGGGTTTTTAGTCCATGAAAATAAATGCCATGACAAACTGGCTTGTGTTGAAGCTCTTACAAAACTCTTTGATGTTCCTGTGGCCACAGACATGCAAATCAACCTAAAGCACTTTATACTCAGAAGTAAATCCTATTAAGTCAATGAAGCATATTCCCTAATAAGTTTTAGATCCTATTATAGCTAGGATCTAATGATATATAATATGGCCTATTTATCAAAAGAATCTTCAAAATACTACAAAAATCAGTATTGTTTAACCAATTCATTCACAAAGTGATTCTACAATTGTAAAAAGCGTCAATAATATGCAAGTATAATAAAGAACACAAATTTACACAAATGTGCATATTTTACTATGAATGAAAGAAAATATGAAAGAAATTTGTATATCATCTTTCTCAAGGCTCAGCTTCATGTCCCTCTAATTATGGCATACAGATATCTTAATATAACGTCATGAAATCGTCTCTGTCTCATCTCAAGTCTACAGTAGAGGCTATCTAAATTTCTATTTAGAAATTCCAATCTTAAAAGTAGTGTGTTCCTTCTTCTCCCAATGCAATTTTGGCCTTAGACCAGTGGTTCTCAACCTTTTTAATGCCGCGACCCCCAACCGGTCGTAAGTCGAGGACTAAACCGGTCATAAGTCGAGGACTAAACTGGTCGTACGTCGAGGACTACCCAACCGGTCGTAAGTCGAGGACTTTCCCTGCCCGGGAGCGCCGCGCATGCGTGGTTCCACCCCCTGCGCCGGCCGAGGCATAGCTGGCAAGCGGCAGAGACGGAGCAGGCCGACCACCAGCTGGCCCAGCCCAAGGGAGGTAAGGCACCCGCCGGAAAAGGGGAAAAAAATGGCGGACAGCCTTGTTTGGCGACCCCCGTGAAATGGTCGATTGACCCCAAATGGGGTCGCGACCCATAGGTTGAGAACCGCTGCCTTAGACCCAATCTGAAGTTTCCCAGTGATGTGGTTATTGGCAGAGTTGAGAGTTGAATATGCTTAGCTCCTGGGTGTGTGTGAGACAGCTGCCTGCTTTTTTCCTTTCGAAAAAGGATTGGATCTGTATTTTGCAAAAAGAACAAGAGTTATCCTGAGCAATCACCATTTCTACACTACATCGCAGGTCACTTAAGTGGGAAAAAACTAGGCTCCACCAGTTATGTTGCTAGGCCACTTGCAGAATACCTTCCTGCCTGCAACCTGTTGGACGGGCAACTTGACAAGCCTACCATTCTAAGCACCCAGCTTAACTCACCTCAGCCCAGCCCACCTCACCTCATTTCATATTAAGGAGAATGATCAATGTGCTCTTTGTTGCCAGCAGGTGATCTTAGCACTTTTGCAGTAAAATTGTAAGGACAAGCACCCCTTATTATTCAAGCAGAATAGGACTCAGCCCTGGGAGCTAGCTGCTAGCTCAAGGACTAGAAGACAAGAAGTCTAGGAAGAAACCTCAGATTTCAGGTGTGATGGACTTCAACTCCCATAATTTTGTAGCCACATTAAGAGAGATGAAGTCCAATACCTTGGGAAAGAAAACATTTATAGAATACTAATTTGAATAGCTCTTGCAATGTTCCTGATTTATAAGGGCACCATTACCATTGAAAAGGAGGACTTACCTTTTTTATTATACTGTTTTCTAAATAAAAATCCTCAAAGCTTTCATTTTTTTTTATCAAAGGGGAAAAATATACACAGAAAAACAGCAATGCTGAGGGATGGTGGAGAGTCAGTTATTTCATTCAGCTAACCCTATTTAGAACTGATCAACTCAAAGAACTGCATCTCTTAACATGACCATCAGGGCCAAATATGACCTTCATATTTGACTCTCACAACCTTTTAAGAAAATGTTTAATAGCGGTACAGGGGCTCTAAATTTGTTTGATAAAAAGGGGCTTTTTTCCTTATCTTTTTCTATGCATCTATCAGTTGCCTATATCAAAGTACTGTAAGATTGTGACAGCTTCCGATTGCTCACAGAATCATAGATGGGGGGGAGGGATATGGGTGAAGAAAAAGGTTAAATATATTCCTTCCACGTTGATTTTGCAGAACAATTCCATACAATCTACACACAAGATAACTTCCCCTGCACTAATGGGCCCTGATTTTATAAAAAGTGTTTAGAATCATACAGGAAGTTAGCCTTATGTAAGAAAAAGTGAAACATTCAAACATTAGAATAAAGGAATAAGATTCTGTTCCTTGGACAGCATATAAACATAGTAGAGCTTTTTAAAGATTGAAATGTCTGACCTCTGGAGATAAAATCCATAATTGGACTGTCCCTCTGGCTGCCTATTTTGTGGTCATGGAATCTCAAAAAAGATGGAACTGGGGAATATGTTGCATCCAGCGCCCCCCCCCTCTTTTTTTGCCCTATCTTACATATAACAAATACTTTTTTAGTTAACTTTTGCAATGGGAGGATTTTCTTTCAGACAAAAAGAACGAGGAAGAGCAATCTTTGCCTTTACTGATCTGTTTCCATGGGGTGCTTGGAATAATCAGAGCACTTGATTGTCAGAATAAAGGCCCCTTTATTCTGTAAAAAGTCAAGTCTCCTCTGTCAAGTTCAAATCCTGGTGAATTGATAGACATGGCCACGCAATTTTCTCAGCAACAATATAAATTTGTTTTGCCATTGCTTTCTTTTCTGACATTTCTAAGCCCAGTATAGCCTATAATCCTGGGAATCCCTAGTGATCTCCTATGATTAAGGACTAGAATGTTGGAATGCAGGTTCTAATCCACCCTCAACAATGGAAAGTATCAGTCTCTCTCTCTCTCTCTCTCTCTCTCTCTCTCTCTCTCTCTCACACACACACACACACACACACACACACACACAGAGGTATTGCAGTGTGGTTGTTGTGGGGATAACATGAGAGATTATCATCAAGCTGACTTGAGCTGGAAAAAGGGTTCCTAAACTTCATAAATTGAGCATAATAAACAGCAGGGGGAAGGACAAGGGCAAGAATTGCCCTGAAAACCACTACAGACATGCCAAAGATTCATCATTTGAACCAGATCAGTAGCTTTATTCAGGACATTAGAATAAGGCAACACAGTGCAGTATTTTGTGTTTCTCACACACTTTCATTTCCTAGGTCTATTTATTGAGAGAATATCTTTAGAATTCGCAGTCATAAGCATCCAGGGATGCTCCTAGCAGTGCTGCTTGATGTTTTAGGCTCTCTTTCCGTGAAGGGCACAATAGCTTTCGCTCTTATCACGATTATTCCACGGCTGTCGTGTGGCGAAGTTAACGTTTTGCGTGGGCGGCAGCAGCAGCGGCAGCACCAAAAGGACAGCACCGAACTTTCAAAGACGGCGTGATCTCGGGCCTCGGTTTCTATTGGAACGGGCTGGAAATCCGGGCGTCTAACGTGGGGGAGCCATCCCTCGGCCAGAAGAGCCAAGATTTCTTTCTGGCGACCACGAAGGGCTTCCCTCTAAACCTCGGCTGGCAAGATGGGCTGCCCAGCTGCAGCTGGCAAAAACTTTCTGCATCTCTCAACGGAAGTGGGGGCGGTGGACGGCCGGGAGAGTAGCGAAGCCGCCCCAAAGACGCTTCTGGGGGGGGGGCAGAGGGCCCCGAGGCGAGGTGGGGCGGGCGGGCAGCCAGTGGAGTCAAGCTGCTCTTGCTAGCCAGCCGACCAGCCAACCGGCCTTCCGCCGCAGTAGCCCGGTGTGAAGACCAGCGCAGTGCTGGGTTTTTTGTTTTTGGTGGGAGAGATGGGGGGAGCTGAGAGTCGCGGAGTGGCAGGCGGCGCGTCCAATGGGAAGGCATCAGGACGACCACGGGGGCCGAACGAGGGCCGGTGGCGTGGAAGCTGCAGCTCCCCAGCCATTCAATAGAGGGGGACGCGAGCCTGACGAGAGGACGCCGCCGCCGCCGTTACTACTTAAAGACTACCGCTGCCGCCGCCGCCGCCGCCGCCGCTTTTTGGCTCCGACCGCGTCGACCTCCCTGCAGCTTTGGGATTTCGGGGGCCGGGCGAGAAGTGGCTCTCTTCCAAAGTCTCGATGGACTTGCGATGGAGCGTCGTCGTCTGAGCGCTGCAGCCGCCGCCGCCGCTGGTGCAGAGAGGCCGGCTTCTGCTCCTCTTCTCTTCCTGCAGGATCCGGGGCTCGGCGGACGTCGGCCAGCAGCCGCGATGGGCAGTCGACACCTCGGAGGAGGGCTATTCAACGACTCTTTCGCGTCGCCTTAGCGGCGGCGCTTCTCACGCCGCCTCGGCCACTAACTCGCTCAGCATCCCCAGACCGCTCACCCATGCGGCGGGGGAAGGCGAGCTTGGCCGCTGCGTGGAAGAGTTGATGGTCCCGCGCTTCCCCGCAATGCACTTACTCAGGAATCGGGGGCTCCGCCACCTCTGAAAGTTTGCTCCCTCCCTCGACTCTGCGTCGGGACCCCGCCGGCCGCTTGGCTGCTGAGCGGAAACTCTCCGGCTGCGTGGAAGGACGGAGGAGGAACGGCCGAGTCGTCTCCTGGGATGATGGTGTATTAACTGGGGGCAGGGGAGTTCCCTTCGGCGGGCTTCCGCTGGATCTGTGCTTTTCTAGGGAAACCTCGGAAAGCGATGGGAGGTAGGAAGGACGGGAAGTTCTCCTGACGGGCGACGCGCAGGCGAGTGAGTGGCAGCAGGAAGGCGGGCCTCCAGGGAAGACGGCGGGATGCCTTCCTTGCTGGGTGGGAAGTGCTGGGACATCCGGACTCATCTCTACCGATTCGCTGTTGGAAGCCTTTGCCTGTGATATGCCCCAGTTGGCAGGGCTGGTGTCCAGTCCTGTCTCCAGCTTAGCAACATGAAAGTGTTCCGTAGGAAGACTCTGGTGCTCTGCTTGGGCTATGTGCTGCTGCTGCTGCTTACGATGCTCAACTTGCTGGACTACAAGTGGCACAAGGGGCCACAGCAGTGTAGTGGCCCCTCACCTGCCCGGCGCGTATCCTATCCGCAGCAGCTGCCGTATTATGCCTCTCAGTCCAGGTCAGACACACGGGCTCTCTACGGGCCTCCTGTGCCCTTGGCCCGCAAGCGGCAGCTCGTCTATGTTTTCACCACTTGGCGTTCAGGTTCCTCCTTCTTTGGGGAGCTCTTCAACCAGAACCCAGAGGTCTTCTTCCTTTATGAGCCTGTATGGCACGTGTGGCAGAAGTTGTACCCAGGAGATGCTGTTTCCCTGCAAGGTGCAGCTCGGGATATGTTGAGTTCCCTCTACCGCTGTGATCTCTCTGTCTTCCAGCTCTACAGCACTGCAGGGGCAGGAAAAAATCTCACCACCTTGGGCATCTTTGGTGCATCCACCAACAAGGTAATCTGCTCCTCACCCCTCTGCCCAGCTTACCACAAGCAAACTGTGGGCATGGTGGATGACAAGCTGTGTAAGAAGTGCCCACCGCAACAGCTCAGTCTTTTGCAGGATGAATGCCTCAGGTACCACACTTTAGTCATCAAAGGTGTGCGGATCTTTGACATTGCAGTTTTAGCGCCACTCATCCAAGACCCTTTCCTGGGTCTCAAAGTTATCCACCTGGTCAGGGACCCTCGGGCTGTGGCTAGTTCCAGGATCAAATCCCGCCATGGGCTCATCCGCGAGAGCTTACAGGTGGTGAGAAGCAGGGACCCTCGTATCCATCGAATACCATTCCTGGATGCAGGCCACAAGCTGAACAAGAAGGAAGGGGGAGGTGGTTCAGACTACCATGCCTTAGGAGCTATGGAAGTCATCTGCAGCAGCATGACAAAGACTTTGCAAATGGCTTTGCACCCACCTGATTGGCTGAAGGGGAATTATATGGCTGTCCGGTATGAGGACCTGGTTGTGGACCCCATCAAGACTTTGCGACAGATCTATGGGTTTGTCAATTTAGTGGTGAGCCCAGAGATGGAAAAGTTTGCTCTCAATATGACAAGTGGACCTGGATACTCTTCCAAACCTTTTGTGGTCTCTGCCAGGAATGCTAGCCAGGCAGTTAATGCCTGGAGGACCGCACTGAGCTTTCATCAGATTAAGCAAGTGGAAGAGTTTTGCCACCAGTCTATGTCTATCCTAGGCTATGAGAAAGCCAGTAGCCCAGAAGAAGTAAAGGACCTTAGCAAAACATTGCTTAGGAAGCCGAGATTGTGAAAAGGATGTGTGCCTTTCGACACATAAGGACATACAGAGAGAGCCATCTACAACCTTTCACTTACAACGAGAGGGAGAATGCAAAATACAGCTTTTTCTTAAAAGATATATTGGTTATTTTACTTCTCCAGAGACTACTGAGAATTACACATATTCACATTTTTGCATTGCTCTGCTGATATAATATTTGTAAGACTTTATTTTTGCCCTCCAGAAGTTCAAGGCACATGATTCAGTACATATCAGAATCTTTATATAGTTGTTGTGATAGTAATCATGAGAGCTTTGCACATTTGTGGTGAGGGTTGGGTGGCATCTGAGGTAAGGGACTAATCAGTAAAACAAGATTCAAAGAACTGATCTTTTTGTATAAATGTTTAAATGTAATGAAGAACTCAATAAAAGTTGCTCATTTTACAGTGACTTGATTGTATATGTATATATGCATATATTGATGATGCTTATGATGAAAGTCCTTTAGAGAGTTTGCTGATTGTCAGAAAAAAAACTTTTTTACTTTCTTAAAAAGCAGATAAATGGATTCTTGTTTTTACTGTCGGTATAAAAAAGATAAAAAAATTGATAAACAGCATGCCAAAATATCTATCGATAGAAATAGTTTCCCATTCAAAAAGATCTAGGTTGAAAAACATTACTTAAAACAATTTTACATGTCCTTATGCCACATTGCCACAAAAAAGATTGTAAATTAAATTGCACTTTAAAGGACAAACAGTTTATTGTGGCATAAAGTTTTCATCAGATTCCTGAATTGTTAACCTTTACTAAATTGTTAAAACTTTACATCTGTAAATTGGGAAGTCAAGAGGAAATAATATGGTGAATATGTTACTTAACAGTGCTATTTACTTAAGTAATAGTGATCATTCCCAAAAGGATAACATAAGGCAGTTTTGTTTTAATCAGCTGATTTTGTTTTTAAGTTTGAGAGCTACTGCACAAACTATGCAATTATATATATATTTAAAATATATTATGAATATAAATAAATGGAAACAGCCATACATTTATCTCTGACAAAAGAATTTTTAGAGAAATATAAAAAGGAAGCACAGTGTCATGCATTAAGTCAGATAATAATACCAACACAGTGCAACGAAACAATGTTTCCTTCCTTGTGATTAAAAAAAAAACCTTAGTTTTCGGAAAGATTTTAGAACTATGCTTTATCACTGGACTTTTAGCATATGGCATTCTCATGATATTTGATAAATTGTTTAATGTTTTATTGTTTGCTGTAGAAGCCTAGGCTTGGGAAACTCTGTGTGTGTGTGTGTGTGTGTGTGTGTTTGTTTAAGCCAAGATTAAGGTGCTATGTCACTATTCACCCAAGCTATATTTCATTTTAAACAAAATAATTTGTTCTGGCTGCAGTTCTGGACTTTAAATGGATCTTGCTGGTTTTCTTTCTAAATCTAGGAGAGAATGAATTAACAGGTTTTTTTTAAAGGCATTGCTTGTGGCCTATAGAAACTGCTTTAAAACCACACAGCAAATTTTGTAAGAAAATACATAGAAAAACAAACAATGCATTGGAATGATGAGCAATGTATCTGAATGCTGTGATGTTCATTATTCTAGAACAGGTATTCTGGGAGTTGAACTCTACAGATCTTTGAGTTGCCAGGTTTGGAAAACATAGTTCTAGAACACAGGTTGGCAACCCGTGGCTCCGGAGCCGCATGTGGCTCTTTGAGCCTTCTCCTGCAGCTCCCAGCCTCCTCTGCCATTTGCAGAGAGAGAGAGAGACAGAGAGAGGCACTTGCGCTTCTCTCTCTCTCCATCTCTCTCTCTCTCTCTCTCTCTCTCTCTCTCTCTCTCTCTCTCTCTCTCTCTCTCTCTCTCTCTCTCTCTCTCTCTGTATGTATGTAAAAAAGAGAGTGGCCTCACGCTGTTCTCCGATGAGCTGACAAGCTTATTGGGTGGGGCTCCTGCCTTGGCTGGGTCTCTGCAGGAAGCAGGAAGCAGCAAGGGCAGGAGAGAGCCAGCCCAATAAGAATGTGTGCCAGCTTGTTGGAGAACAGTGTGAAGCCAGCTTGCCAGGTGAGCAGAAGATCAGAGAGAGAGGAGAGAGAAGGGGGGGAGAGAAAGAGAGAGAGAGAAAAAAAAATGGAAAGAAAGAAGAGGGAGAGAGATGAGAGAGAGAGAGAAAAGGGGAGAGGGAGAGAAAAGGAGAAAAGGAGAGAAAGGGAGAGAAAGAGAGAGACAGAGAGAAAGGGAGAGGGAGAGGAGAGATGGAGAAAAAGAAGGGAGGAAAGAGGGAGAGAAAAAGGGAGAGAAAAAGTAGAGGGAGAGAAAGGGAGAGAAAAAAGGGAGAGGAGAGAAAGAAGGGAGAGAGGAAAGAAAGGAGAGAGGGAGAGGGGGGAAGGAAAGAAAAAGAAGGAGAGAAAGGGAAAGAAAAAGAAAAAGGGAGAGGAGAGAGGGAGAGAGAAAAAGGGAGAGGGAGAGAGAGAAAGGGAGAGAGACTGAGAGAGGACTCATGCACAGCATTCTCTATTTCTTTTTAAACTCTTCAATTAACCCCCCCTCCGGTGCACGCACATGTGCGTGCAAGTTTTGCAGCTCCCAGTGTTTTCTGTGGGAAACGTCCAAGTGGCTCTTTGAGTGTTTATGGTTACTGACCCCTGTTCTAGAACCTTAAGCAAAAGAAACAAAGTTATTGGAGTATAATGCTAATGCATTCATAACAAAGTAGTTGCTGCTGAGAAGCAAATGCTATTTAAGTCTCCAGTTCTGTGTTTACATAGGGATAAGCGTAATTGGACTCAGTATATTTAAGTTTTGGCAATAAATTAATCAGTATCCATCAGTGAGGAAAGTAGAAGATATACGTTGAACCTAATAATATTTTAAGGATCTTCCTTTCCTAACATTGAATAGAGCATTATTATTGGCTAATGGGCAGTTGTTAAGTGAGATTACATGCCAATAGTGCTTATTTTCTCTCTATGTATAGAAAGCTTGGAAACTTTGAAAATGCTCTGAGGGTGCCTAATAGTGGATTCAAGAATTAATTATCAACAAGTATCTTAATTGGATTGTCCTAACAGCAAAACTAAATGTTACTGCATCAGAATTTTAGATTTGAATTAAAGGGTATTCTAGGCTTAGTATCTTGGGCTGTGTGCTATGGTTCATTTTAATTCTATCCTTGAAGGAATGCTAGCTTTTAGACGCTTAAGATGGCTATTACTGAGGAGTAAAGATTGTGAAAGTCAATGTGTAGACATAGAATTGCCTGTATTATTATTTTTCCTCTCTTCATTTGCTATTTCATTAAGTGCCTTCTTCTGAAGCCTGTGTCCCATTCTCCTAAATGTTTTAATTAGAGAGGTGAGCTATTTCTGCTGAAATTGTAATTCAGTTTTTTCTAAGAGACAGATGCAGACTACTCTGCCAAGGACAGGAACTTTTTGATCTTGCTGAGTTAAGAGTAAATGTTCAAATTGGTTCTTGGGCTTTGCTCTGCCTATACCACGGGTCGGCAACCCAGGGCTCCAGAACCGCATGTGGCTCTTTGAGCCTTCTCCTGTGCCTCACAGCCTCCTCTGCCATTTGCAGAGAGAGAGAGATAGAGAGAGAGACAGAGAGAGGCACTTGCGCTTCTCTTCTCTCCCTCCCTCCCTCCCTCTCTCTCTCTCTCTCTCTCTCTCTCTCTCTCTCTCTCTCTCTCTCTCTCTCTCTCTGTGTGTGTGTGTGTATGTGTGTGTGTAAAAAAGAGAGTGGCCTCACGCTGTTCTCTGACGAGCTGACAGGCTTATTGGGCGGGGCTCCTGCCTTGGCTGCATCTCTGTAGTAGATGAGCAGAGATGAGATTATGTAGTCCTCTCTTGGACTGTTGTTCTATAACGTGAATAACCGGAACGCCTGTTTACATTTTTGTCAACACTGGAGAACCATAAAACAATAGTAGCCCTCAGTCACAATGTTTATTTGGGTTTTACATCATCATATGTTATATAGGAAACATTCTGTTCTGCTATTACCTGCAATGAACTTTTGTGCAATCAACCTGGACAAACGAGCTACTACAGGTTGCATATTGTGACCTGGTGCATTGAATAACCAAATTCCCAAGGAAGCCTGTGAAAGCCTAATAGCTGCCTTAGCGCATATGTTATCTCCTTGATATTGTTGTCCACATTGCATATTATTCCACTAATCAGATGTTCTTTCCCCTCTATTGAAAAGTGATGGAAACTTTTGTAAATACTTCAGCAACCTATAAAATCTGCTTGGACAAAGACTATGGTGATTAAAAGGCATGTTAGAGAAAATGAAAGACAATAATATGTATGTATATTATACATATTCATCTATAATATATTTATGGATCTATGGACCTTCTCCAGGTCTTTGTAAACTGTTTCCATCTTTATATAATTTACTTTCTCCCTGAAACAAAATCAGATACAAAGGCTTGGAATTTGCAAATGTGATTGGATGTGCTGGCCATTCCAGCACTTTAGTAACTGCAAAATTCCAGAGGTTTCCATCTATCTATTAAATGGGCTTAATATTTCTAACTTTTTTCTTCTATGTTCCAATGGATGACCTCCTCAATTTGAACCCTCTTATATAGTGTGGCTTCCAGTATCTGAAAAGTCTTGTTCCCTAGCAAACCACGCTTCAGTACTTCTCTATAGCACTGAATAGTCTTGAGTAGTTTAATTACAGACGTTTTGCTTGTTTCCTTTTTGCTCATCATATGAACAGTGAACCCTTCCATAAGACATTATACATATGTATGCTATGATATTATTATACATACATTCAGTTCTAACTTCTTATTACAGAATATTATGTGGGAACATTTTTCTTCATGATAAACAAAAATAAAAGGAAGCTGCTAGTTAGAGCATAGAAAAAATACCACCCACAAATGTTTCTGTCCTTGGAGCACAGAAGAAGGTTTCCTCCAAGAAAATGAGTTTTTTAATCTCTGCTTTGATCCTCAAGGAAAAGGAGAGTTCTGATTGCCCAGAGCAGAATCTGAACTCAGGAATTCCATGTTAAGTGGTGCCCTCTAGTATCAAGTCTTCAAAGTCTTATCATGCTATTTTAGCGGTGAGTGCAAAAATAGGACATTTTCCACAGGAAGAATTCTTATATATAATTTCTTAAGTTTATTAAATCCATATGAATTCCTAGTCCATTTATAACTTTCTAAAATCAACACTCTAATCACCCTGCATATTCTGATTTTTTTAAAAAAAATAAATGCTTAAGCCTATACTTAAAACTTCTTTTGTAGTGGATTGAAGGGAAGTCACTCAGTGAATTCTGTAAAAACTTGCCATTCCCAAGTTTTTCAATATTAAAAAAGAATAAAAATTAATTACAAATTGATTGAGAAATTAGAATCAGCTGAACTTTGAGTCTGTTTAAAGCAGGTGTCAAACTGCCGGACCGCGTGCCGGATGCGTCATTGGGAAACCACATCCACCCATTGCCGGCAATGGCGAAAAAGCTCCGATATGTTGTGCGATGTCACGTGATGTCGCGAGTTTGACATGTCTGGTTTAAAGGGTACATTGACTGTAAGCTTAGATGTAATCTCTTGACTCCCAGCTGCTCGTTTAATAAGCAGATTGTAAAAACATTGCTGCTGTCTACTCACAAGGAGCAGCTTTCTGGCTGCATGTGAGCTACTTCATGATGTTTACTTGGAAAAAAAATCCACTGGTTGTGGATTTCATCCACAATGCTGCCCCTGTCTTCAGTTCTCCATGCCCTCACTTGGAAGTTCTCTTTCTTTGTAAAGAAAAGGACAGTGGGCAGCCTAGAACCATCTCACTTCAACACCCTCTTGTCATTCCTGGGTAGCCTGTGGAAATTTCCATTTTGTCACCAGAGTTAAATAGTGAAGCTCATTTTATATCCTGAAATGGGAGAAAAATGTAAACAGAGCTTCATTCAAAAATGATTTTTGTATGGCATTTAAGCTGCTGTTGTTAGAGATCTTAGTCTTCCTTTCCATACACTCTTCTAGTTCAATTTAGGGGTTCTGACCTCCAACTGGATCACAAAAATTGCTCAGCCTCAAACTGCACTTTAGTGTATTCAGTTACAGTCTTCACCATCCCAGTTAGCATAATAATCTTAGTTTTGCTTTACCCAATTTGCCCTTGCTCAGTGGAAACATAACTTACCCCAATGAGATCTTATGAATGCGTGGTAAGAATGCACCCCCCAATCCTTTTTACTATGCCCCCAAATCACAAGAATAAAACTCAGGAAAAGAAATACAGAAGCAATGTTTCACTCATGAAATCCCTGGCTATTGCGAAAAGCAGAAACATTGAATCAGGCCTGTTGATTCACAAAGAGAGATTAATGGAGGTAAATAGAGTAAAGGGGATAAAATTAATTACATTTGTTGGACAGGATTAAGATCAAGGAAGAAAGTATTTCAGACCCATTGCTAGCCTTTGTGACACAAGCTAAACAAATCAAATAACAAAAGTACAAAAGTATACAAAGCAAACTGTCATGGTTCCGACAGATGAAACTCTTCAAAAGAACTTCGAGGCATTGCTTACCTTAAAGAATCTTTATTTTGAGTAGCATAACTTCATTACTGCATAACTGAAGCCAAAAACTGAATTCCCCTCCCCTGAGCACATAGTATCAAAGCACAATTCCCTCCTTCAATTAACAGTCATAAATCACATTCCCCAATTAGCTTGAAGCGCGGGCCTCCTCTCCAGTTCTCCAGCCCACCAATTCCTTATCAGCTCTGGTTACAATAACCTTGTTTCTCACGCTAGGTCTAGTGTTATTATGTCTAGTTAGACTCTCGTTCACATCCCCCCTCCCAGCATCATCTAACTCTAAAAGCAAAAGGTAAAAGATGGCTACATTTCCCTTTGTTATCAATGCAAAAACATCTGATGTTAGCAGCGTTGACACAGGCCTCCAATTTAGGAAATGCTGTAAAACTGTATAAAAATCCATGTGTTCATCAAACCGGTAGGTCAGCTGCTCCAGAGCCACATGTCTTGTGGTTCTGCTTTTCAATAAACTACAACCTTCTTTCTAAAGCAGTCTCCATTTTGTTTATTCCTGGCTTGGACTGGACCCTGATGAAGATTTTTCTTTCAACAAATGATTAACCTTAAATCTGCAAACAAATGCACTAATTTAGGTATAACCAGAATGTTACTATATTTCTGTGCCACGTACTTATATTTTTAGGTGGAAAACTGACCGTAAAATTAGAACTCCTTGCAGTTTTCAAAAGGCAAACACTCTGTCCAAGGGTTGTGCATGCTTTGAAATTGATTCAGAAGGAATTTTGGGAGGATCTCATGCAAGTACAATTGTAGCAACTTTCTACTACTCATTAAAGTAATCTAGTTTCCCTGTGTGCCTGAACAAAAGCTGCTATAGCTGAAAAGTTGCATTAATGAATGTATTTGTCAATGCTGCTAATATCGGATGTTCTTGTTTTGACAACAGATGGAAATGCAGCCATTTTACTCTTTTGCTTTTAGAGTTAATTGATGCTGGGAGGGGGAATGTGTATGAGAATCCAGTTAGTCATAACAATAATAACTCAGCTGTGGGAATCCAAGGTTATTGCGGCCAGAGTTGATAAAGATTTGGCGGGCTGGAGAGCTGGGGAGAAAGCCCATGCTTCAAACTAATTAGGGAATGTGATTTATGACTGTTAATTGGAGGAGGGAATTATGCTTTGTTACTTTGTGCTCAGGGGAGGGGAATTCAGTTTTTGGCTTTAACTATGTAGTGCCGATACTTCGTTTCTCGAATAAAAGATTCTTTAAGGTAAACAATGCCTCGAAGTTCTTTTGAAGAGTTTTGTCTGTTGGAACCATGACAGTATTCCTTAAACAGCATCTCTTTTTTGAAGCCCTGGACAAAAACTGAAAAACAGTTATGCTGCTTAAATAAATAGCGTAGAGATATGGGTGTACACAAGATCCAAAATACATCTTCCAAATATTTTTTAAATATGTACAGCACAAGTATATCCTGAGCCTCTTCCCTAAAGAAGAGTGAAATTATAGGTTGGTAGCACTCTGCAAGTATTGATGGTCAATTTGCACATTATATTCTAGTATAAAATAGGTCTCTTGGCCATTGGAGGGAGGGGGGTAACTTTATGCACATGGAGAGAAGTCAAGCTTTGGATTCCCCTCGCCCCCATGTTTTGGAGTGGAGGTTCTGGATGTTTTCTTTTTGAAACTGTATTAATCTTATTTCAGGACATCCAAAATAGTTTCTGTGTGTTTCCAACTTCTAAATGATAAGGATGCTGCTCGTTTTTAGAAATTGTGGGGTTGTAACAAAAGGGTTTGGAGACTACATTTGGCCTTTAAGCACAGGGATCTGGAGGGAGCAGCATCAGATTTAGAGCAGCTGATTATGCTATATCTGTCACTGGCAGCTAAATAATTTGTTATCCCTGCACCTGAATCTCTTGAGCTGTTGTGGCTGTTCCATGTGAAACAACTTATAAATATCTGACCTAATTCTCTGAGTGTGCATTTTTGGAGTGTGATATTTTGTTAGGGTTAATAATAACATTTGTTTTCATTTTTGTTGTGACACTGAAGTAAAAAAGACAGATAAACAAGAGATGGAGAGATAAATGAATTATGATAAGATATCTTGTAAGAAGATAGCATATTGGTGAATGACTTGACTAAGGCAAGAAACCTTGCAATTTTATATGTTCTGCTAGAAAACTCTAGTTCAACAACTCTCTTACTAAGAAATAATCTAGCTATAGCTTTCTTGCAAACACTAGGGAAAAATGATTGAATGTTTCACAATTTATATTATATTTTACAAAATTGTTTTCATTGCTAATCAATGTGAATCCTTATTTTGTAAGGACCTGATTCATTCAGGAGGTAAATATTTGATTTTCAAATCAATCCTAACCGAAAGAAATTCAAGGTGAATTAGTCTACTCCAAATAGCCCTATGTACCAAAAAATAAATAACACATTTATTCTGGTAACGTTCAGGTGTTATTTTTTTCCTTTTAGTTATTATAATTTTATGGAGAATTCAGATATGTTGCACTCCATAGTTTTCTGTGTTGACTTTTAAAAATTAAATCTATACTATCTTTTTCCTATATAAAGTATAATCATAGGACCATGAGTTGCATAAAAAGGAAAAAAATGGGAGGAAGGAGTGCTATCAATATTGCCTCGCATGCTGGAGAATGGGATATAAATCTAATAGGATAAATATTGTAATATATCTCTACCATGGCCTCTCTCCTCCCTCCCTCTACTGTCAGCATAAGCAATCTTGATTTTCCTACTGCTTTGGTGTGAAGGGCTGTCTTTTACAATGGGACATTATGGATTAAAATAGGTGGTCTCCATGATTGTCTGGTTGCTTCAATTTAAGAAATGAACCTGAGAATGAGGCCAGCAACCCCTGTATCACTTCATAGATATGGTGCTGATTGATCTCTTTAGAGAATTGTTTGGCCATTTATCTTACCGGATTATTTGATATCAGTCTTGGAATGAAATATTGACTACAGATGTTGGAGGTGGTGGTCTATGGATGGTTATTAGCTACTACTGACTGACAAAACACAATAGGTGGCAATGGTGGTGCCTTCCCACTGTTGAAGAAGATATTAAGGTGCAGACAACCACTTTTTTCATCCATTGACTGAGATAAAGACAGACCTTGCATTATGGAAGGGCAGTCGTCTCATCATGTTGATGTTCAATGTGATGGCTTTAAAATATTCTGTTCTTCTTTGGGGGGAAGGGAACAGTATGCTAATTAGGAGCTTTCGTAAACAGTTTTCTTTTTAGTGTTTACTTTTCAGTGAAAGAAAAGGTAACAATAACAGCAGATAATTAAAGACCTTTCTCTCTTGGGGGGGGGGGAAGCATTTGCTGATTTTCATTTCTATTAGTTACAGGAACCTCAGGATGGACATTTCTATTTAAAACGATCAAGTAGAACTTCTGAGTAACCCTGGCCTGAGAGAACAAAAAATGCTTAATAAAATAGTGCTGTGTTCAGTGTCATGTGGAGTTATCTGTTTCAAATCTGCTTCCATTTGATTGTGCAAAAGAAATGTCTCAGCAGGGCTGAAAACGTAGGATCTAAGTCTACATAGGATTGCAGATGTACTTCTTAATCTTATATGTGTTTTTTCAAAAGTAGATCCCACTAAGTTACAAAGAAAGGTATTAGGAGTAATATGTTAATATATCTCTAACTGTAATAAGGGTGTGCTAGGATCCTCACAAATAGGAAGAAAGCAGACTGAAAATTACTTCCTAAGTGATTCTTAGTGGCTGATGATCTATTTATTTAGAAATTTATTTGCTGCCCAGCTTGTATCAAATGATTCTGTGTGGCTTGAAACATGATTGGAAAAGAAAAACTCATTACTTTATTGTAATATTATAATCTATAGTATTTTGCAAAACTCATAGTTTTCTAGTCAGCATATAAAATTTGATTTTGAAAACTGACCATTTTGTAAAGATTAGTCTGAAATGTTAGCATGATTACAACATCAATATTTCTGTTTCTATTATTAAGTTTTACACTAGCTTTTCTAAAGACAGAAACAAAAAATGGTAGTCCATAAAACTCATGCATCCCTTTCCCCAAAGCCCATTCTTTTTTCACAATAACTTAACAAGTTAAAGAAAAAAAAAGAAAAACAAAACAGGTAAGGAAGTTATTTGCCAAAGCAAGCAACCAGTCTTAATAAGACATAATTAAAAAGTTGGAAGAAAAGGCAGAAAAGAATATAGGAGACTGGCAAATGTAGCAGCAAAGAACTCATAAACTCCATTTACGTGTTAACTATATTACCGTATTTTTCGCTCTATAAGACGCACTTTTCCCCCCCAAAAAGATGGGGGAAAATGTCTGTGCGTCTTATGGAGCGAATGCTGCCTCCCTTCCGCGCTGCCGCCGCCGCCGCGGCCTCCCGAACGCCCC